>NW_019416408.1:197201-421694 GCF_000390285.2 Anoplophora glabripennis | reverse complement strand
TTTTTTGTTTTATTACTTTATACTTGTCATCTATAGCCAAAGAACATGTGTTTTTTGTGTTGTTTGTTTTGTAGTTAAAAACTTTTTTGATATTAATATAGTTTTGTTGATGAATTTATTAAGGCAATATTGAGATTCAGTAATTTATATTTTAGAAAAATGACATTAAATTACATTTAAGTACTATTATTTTTCCTAACTGAAACTATTTATGACGTGTAATGACCGTCATGACCTGGTCACGAGTTTAAATGACGGTCATTTTACATCACTGACAGGGTGTGTAAAAAACCAAAGAAGAGTGTTTCAAAAAATGTTATATCTACTAACCAGCGAGGAGAGCACCGCGGAGCGTTGCTCGGGCCGTGCGGAGCGCGGCCCGAGGGCCGAAGGCCCGAGAGAAAGGTCAAACTTCGCGTCAGCGAAGTTTGCCTACCTTTCTAGTTTTCTCTTAAACGTTGATGGATCCTCTGAAATACCTGTCGAGAAGGAAGTCTTCTATTCGGGTATACTGCCGCATACAGACCTAAATTGTTAAGCGTTGTGGCAACGTCAGTCTTTTATTTGCCATGGTAAACAGATTTTTGTAATTTTTCAATTTACTCGAAAACCATTGGAAATATCGATTTGGACAAAGATAATATTTTTTAAGTAAAATTGTTAAGATTTTATAAATCTGTAGAGAAAATTGTAAAAAAATTGAAATAAAAAAAATTACGGGCCGAAAACCCCCTTCACCAACCTAAATGGGACGCATATGATTTGCATGTCGAAAAACGGAGTAGCCCATGTTATTTAACGTAAAAGTTATGTAAGACCCATTTTTTTTTTCTATTTATTTGCGACCGTTTTGTCAATAACAGAAAAAAAAACAGTTTTGTTTGAGCCCTTTTAAGGGCACATGTTAATAGGAACTTTTTGGCTTATTTTAATGAGTTATAAACGCAGCAGAAGTTTGGAACCCTATTTTAGAAACACCCTGTATAGAAAAGTTTATTGAAGTAGAGCAATTACTCTGAGTAATATGTGTGATGCCTACCTATTTATCTTGTGCATATGGTATGTTTATTTGATATAAATTAAAAAGAATATAAGTACATTATTAAATTTAAATCTAGGTGCGTTGATAATTACTTACATAAAATATAGCTTCGATGCACCTAATTTTCTAATCGACTGGTCTTTATAACTTTCATTGGTATTAAGTTAAATTTAAGATGTTGACTAATGAAATGATTAAGTGAAGGCTCTTTTGTGCGTCATATTTTACCTGAACATTTGAAAAATGGAGTAGGTTGAAGAGCAAATTAACATAAATTAAAATTTTTATTTATAAAAACAGTCGATGATAACATTTGACATATCAAAAACCAATTTTCAATTTCAAAATCGTTATTATAATTTAAACTTTCTAAAATTTGAATTGCTATATCTTTTTTCATAATAACACAATTATATTTTTGTTTATCATATTTTATGGGAATCTCTCAAAATAACGTTAACTTGGAGAATAAATATATTATACAGGGTGGCATAATAGTATGGGAACTCCAAAAAATCTCGCGAGATATGCATTTTTCGGAAAAACCAAATATAGGGAAATTCAGGATTTTTCCCTGGCTATTCAATGGTGACCATGCCATGACCACTGGCACTAATCACGTGGCCATTATGGGATCAAGACGATTTTTTTAAATGGGAACTCCCCTTTTTGACCTCGGAAATGGAAAGAGCGGAAAATTTTATGTTCAGATATCACCTTGACCATTTCAAAAATTTCAAAATGGCGACGAAATCAAGATGGCGGACGAAATTTTTGAAAGTTAACCGATTGTCACCTAATTTTGAATACGGAGGTTTTTGAAGTCGCTGATCGCGAATCCGATTGGAAAAAATCGTCCGCCTTATTGTATCAGCCATCTCGATTTTTTAAATCCGACCTCGGATTCGTGATCAGTGACCTCGAAAACCTCCGTATACAAAATTTGGTGGCAATCGATTAACTTTCAAAAATTTCGTCCGCCATCTTGATTTCGCCGCCATTTTGAAAGTTTTGGAATGAAAAAGGTCATATCTGAACGTAAAATTTTCAGCTCTTTCCATTTCCGGGGTCAAAAAGGACCATATAAAAAAATCGTTATGACCACATAATGAAAAATGCATATCTTGCGAGATTTTTTGGGGTTCTCATACTTTTATGTCACCCTGTATATTGGCGATTCTTCTATGCCACTAATTTGGCAGTGTCAACAACAGCCAATAGTAGTATTCTGAGTTCACGATAAGTTCATCTTTCATTTAATTAGTTCTTTGTAGAGGGAAATTGAAACGTTATAAAAAGTGTAATGTTGCTTTGATTCACTCGTAGATTCAGGAAATATTAAGTGGCAAATAAATATCACCTATCTCTAGTATTTTTAGAGATATAAAGTTTGTTACAATAATTCATGTGGAAAATTTGTAAGATGTTAGTTTTAAATTGTCGGTATATCTTACCTTGAAAAGCAAACATGAGATGTGAGATTTGCAGAAATAACATTTTTTTTATGACACCCGAGAAGTTGTATTTGTATAGTTAATAAATTTATGTTCAAGGAACATGTTCATCGTTCAAGGTGAGATATCGGAAATAGGCACTTATAAGTATATAGATACAAATAATTTTATAATAAAGATTTACAAAAGATTTACGTTTCTCCTGTGATGCTGATGCGAATATTTTTTATGAAATTTAATTAAAAACAAAACTAGTAATTGTTTTATGTTCTCATGATGTTTTTAAAATAGCAAGATACGTCACTACACATGGTTATGGCAAAAAAATACTGGGAGCGATTTTACTCATAAAAATAATGGTGTAAATCTCTGAGACATTTTTCCGAAAATCAATTTAACGAGGTTACAGTTAATTATTGAATAAAAGGAAATACGTTCAATTTTCTATTGGGCCATTGAAGCCATTTAAACTATCAGAATTGTATTGTTTTCTTTTTCATAGGTGTGTTTTGTTACTAATAACAGGTGTACAAGTTTGAAGAAAAACGGGTAAACTGAAAACTAAAAACTAAACTAAACTAAATGGTAGCAAAATATTGGTTTAAAAAATTAACTCTGAGGTTATGTAACTCCGGTAATATTCAGGTATTCCATGATTTTTGTGAGTAGAATTACGTCCTAAAAAAATCATGATTTCCAATCATCGCTATTAATATGTTACGGTTTATTGCAGTGATAATATTTTCAGAAATTGGTGAAAAAATATACAGAGTGTGCCTGAAGCTCTTGGCCACAGGTACCTTGGTTGAAAATAATAACCTAACTTACCTATATACAAAAATGCGTGCCTACACTGCCTACTGAGATATAGCCTTCTAAATATAGAAGAGATAACCTAGTTTTTTCAAATAATTCGAAAACTATTTTTCTTAAAAACTTCAAATTTGGTACACATATTTTTTTATGTAAGGGCAATGTAAATATAGAAATTGGTGAAAATGCATGTACAGGATGTTCTCTTTCTAGTGCTCCACGGGCTATCCCGTAATTTTTTTGTGTGTACGCCAGTGACGCCAGAATTTATATTTTTAAAAATAAGCACTATTTTAGAAGATTTGTTGATAACTTTTATAGATTTAGTTTATAGAATAGTTTTCAAATAATTTGAAAATAACTAGTATCTGTTCTATATTTAGAAGGCTATTTCACAGTAGACATGTACTTTTGAATATAGGTAAGTTAGGCTAAATAGTCTTATTTTCGTCCCAGGAACCTGTGGTCACGCGTTGTCCATACTTTTCAGGGACACCTTGTATCTCTTATTCGAATAAAAACCGCCTTATTTTCATGTAGCAGTTAATAAACATTTAACAACAATATTTTAAGACTTAAAATATCCACTTATATAATTATCCTTATAAAAGCTGACATATTATAACAACTCCTTTATTGTCACATAATGTTGGCCACAAAACTTAATTTTCATTTAAAAAAGACAAACAGGTTAATGTTTCCTAATAAACATTAAATGACTATAATTTAGTTGTTACACCATTTTTATTTTTCCGATTTTCTTCTAAAAGTAAAATCAGCGTTCTCTCTAAGCATGAAAAATTGTAATCATGTTTATCCGGTATAGGTACCGAATGTGAATCTTCAGTGAACGAATTGCCATCCTTGCCCAAAAAGACGTTTAATATTACTGATTTAAATATCATTGTTAACAGGTACAGTGGCATTGATGAATTCCTAGCAAAATTTCAAACGGATTGTACTAATACTCTGGGCCACGTAGAAGCAGAGTGTTTCTCTAGAGCGTAAAGTTTCATAATTAGTGACACACATACATACATTTATTTGTTTAATGACTATAGCAATAAACCTACATTCAATTAAACCAACGTTACTTTGGCAATAAGTTGCTCATACATTAATAGTTTCCCATAAAGTAGATATCAATTGGAGACTTGCCGTTTTTTGTATAATGAAATAATGAAATTTAAAATTGATTTTTATTATACTTATGTATATGGTGTCACACCATATACGAATATAAGTTTATTTAGACTTGGACGATTTATACACATATACGAATATACGTTTAGTTAGTCTCAGACGATTTATATTTCCTAAGTATTGAAAATATTTTTAAGTAGGTATTTATGATTTATGTATTTCGGGTAGTGGTGGCTGGTGCGGGGGGCTCTGAGGCGCGCCCCTCTAGAAATTTTCATAGTAGAAAAATTTATTATAAAATTTAGTTTACATTGTTATAGATTAGCCTTATGAAATGCATTAAAAAGGAAATGTTAAATTTGCAATGCGCCGTCAATTTAATTCGACTTGCAAAACTCTGAATACGTGGGCTCCTTGTAGCTCGTCTCTACATCTGTTAAGTGTTTATAGCGGTGGCCATGGTCGCGCTGCAGTGAAAGACGGAGTGGGAGTAGCCCACATTTACTATGCAGTTTGAGCTCTGTTTAGTCCGACCATATCGAAATAATAGCTATTCACAGCTTTTTTTCTTATTAAATGTAATTTGTTCAGGAGTGTTTATTACCTACGTATTGCTTCTTGTGTGTTTTTTAAAAGATTGTAAAAGTTTAAATTGATTCTAAAGACAGACTAACAGTAATGTTATCTACTGAAAAATCAATGGTGCGAGAAATACCAAATTTTAATGGAAAAATAATTGAAAAGCTTATTTCGGACAAAAACACAAGAAAAAACTTTCACTATATAAAAAACCTATATTTCAGTACCTAGTACTTAAAATATACCTGCCCAATTATATGTAATTTTCTTATCAATACTTCGTATCTATATTTTTTTCGCCCTCACTGGTAAGGAAGTCAAGAACCGCCACTGATTTCGGATCGCACAGTAAGAATATGCCTTACTGTTATACTCTACCCGAGAGAATATCATTATCTCAGGTAACAGTACTTAGGAATATTTCCAGTGTAATATAGACCTACATTTCAGAAGAAATATGTGTGTGGTCATTTTGCAGTATCTAACAGTAGGATTTTAAGTTCAAAACGATACGTATTAAAGATTCATACATACCACCACACTGACGTAGATGTAAATTAGTTAAATTCGGAGAACGGAGTGGACGTCAAATATTCATTTCTTGCGGAAAAGAAACAACAAATATTTTTATAATTATCTACTTATAATAACATTAGTAGTAAACAAATTATGTGGTGTATACACGCGCCTGTACATATTAGCGTTACTTTAGCAACGGTTTGGATAATTTGTTACAAACCAGCGGCGGTCGGTGAAAATTGAAATATTTATACTTTCATAAAAAAGCATGCGACCCACATAATTTTTTTTGAAATGCTTAATTTCCATCAACTGCCAGATGCAATTAGGTGCCTTTTTCATTTTTCACGAAATTAAATTTTTTCGTATCTAAATCTTAATCTAAATTTAAATTTGATACTAACATACCATTTTTCAAAATAACTTATTAATAAAATAATAAATAAATAAATAATTATTTCATAATAATAATAACTTCAACAATAATGAAAATTTTGCAAATAAAAAACCTAATTATATTTACTTTCCTTATGAAAAATATATACAGGTATTTTGCACATATGTGTGCAACCCATTTCGAGATCCTTGAGGGTGTTGCATTATTTATTTCACAAATTTTGACTGAAACTTCCGAAAATTTGTAGGGATAAAAATCATCTCCTAAAAAACTGTATAGGCCTCAAGATTCTTTATAAAAATTTGCCACTTCAGTTTTTACCAGCTGTTATAAACTAGATAATATACAGATAAAACTACTTAAAAATTGACCCTTATTTGGTTTTTAAATTGGCTTATTTGATTTGTCGGGGACGAACTAGCTGTAACACAATAATGTCAATTTATTTACACCCTAAAGGTACAAAAATAAAATTTTAAGATAGCTTGAACCTTAAACTAAAAAAGGTACTCTTGGTTGATATCGATAAAATGAACTGTTATCGGGAAAAACCTATTTTTGTTTAATATGATTTTTATTACAAAATTTTGTATGTGAGTTCAATACGAGCTCCTTCTAGTGTTATGCATTCCCTAACCATTGTATTAAAAAACAATTAACATACACAAAATATTAAAAGCTATTAAAAAAAGTCAATATTCAGGGGCGTCCTTTATTGGTCTATATCTCCGTAAGGGGGCCATCTTTTCCAGGGAAGTAAAATATCTAGGAGTGATACTGGATAATAAGCTTACCTGGAATGCGCACTTGGAAAAAGTGGTGAGTAAGGCGAAGCAGACATTGTGTGTATGCCGTCGCCTTATTGGGAGCACCTGGGGACAGAAACCAAAGATGTCATACTGGTTGTATACATCGATAGTAAGACCTAGTATTCTTTACGGCGCTGTGGTATGGTGGCTAAAAACACAACAGACCACAGCGAGGGAGAAACTGAATAAAATTCAGAGATTGGTCTGTTTAGGTATAACGGGGGCGATGGCATCGACCCCGACAGCTGCACTAGAAGTCATGCTAAATCTACCACCGCTGCATATAGTGGTGGAAAGAGAAGCGCGGCTAGCAGCATATCGGCTCAGGAATAACAATGACTAGAGGGGTGGTTCCCATTCCAGGATCATAGACACATCTATGTCGGAACCAACTTTTCTTGGGATGGTATCTGACAAAATGGTTCCAAGGTTTCACGTCCACAAGCCATTTGAGATTCAAATAGAGGATCAAAGCAAGTGGGAGGAAAGGTTTAATACCTTGGAAAGGTGGAGCCTAGTATGGTTTACAGATGGCTCCAAAATGACCAGAGGGACGGGTGCAGGAATATATGGACTCAGACCCAGATGGAGTGCAAGCTACAGTCTGGGGGAGTTCCTACCGAATTCCAAGCAGAAATTTTCGCGATAATGGCGTGTCTGGCAGAGAATGTACGTAGAGGTTATAGACGTAAACTCATATATATATTCTCTGATAGTCAAGCTGCAATTAAAGCTTTAGCCGCACACAAGGTAAGTTCAAAACTGGTGTGGGATTGTTTACAAATGCTGACTGAACTGGCCACCAACAATACAGTCAGACTGTGTTGGGTGCCAGGGCACAAAGGCATTTGTGGAAATGAGAAAGCGGATGAACTTGCTAGGAAGGGATCCGAGACAGAGTTCATTGGCCCGGAGCCCTTCTGTGGCACATCTCCCAGTGTGGTCAGGCGGGCTCTGGGCAAATGGACTGAGACAGAACACAGGAAATACTGGACTTCAAGGCCAGGACATAGCCATTCTAAGAAGCTCATGGAGTATCCTTCGAAGGAAAGAGCGAGTGATCTACTGAGCTTGAACAGAATCCGGCTCAGGAGAGTGACAGGACTCATAACGGGACACTGTCACTTTAGGAAACATCTACATAAGCTAAAGCTTGTAGACAGTCCGGTCTGCCGAGGATGTGAATCGGCGGATGAAACTTCTCTGCATATCTTGGGCGAGTGCCCGGGATTTGCACGTAGCAGAATGGCGCTCCTTGGAAGACCCTATTTGGAACCCAAGGAACTGAGAGAAGTGTCAGCAAGGAAGCTTTTGGACTTTGTAAAAAGGACAAATCTACTTGCTGAATAGGACTAGTAGTGGGACGCACAATCAGGCCGCAGTGCTACGGGACTTATTAGGACCAACCACTAGAAGAAGAAGAAGAAGAAGAAGAAGAAGGGGGCCATCTAGGGAAAATTTTTATAGGAACTTGTCATGTTATTTAACGTTCCCTGTATAAATCCGAGAGATTGCTCACATATTCTGGGACACTCATAGTAGGAGGCAACAATTACTCTTACTGTAGAGGCTAAAGTAAATTTTTACTGCTATACTATTCAGCAAATAAAATAATCAGTAATTATTTCTTGGCTGTAAGAGAAAAGGTGTATGTCTATTACCAATAATAACTATTTTTAAAATCATTAATTTACATAAAATTAGTAGCGATGAGGAATCATAAAGATATATCTGAAATATTTACATATGCAAGTTGTTATTCATACATCAGTATTAATTACCTGACATTACAAGACTTGGCACTGAACTTTGTCTCATGAGGTAATTGATTATATTAATGACATATTTTTCGAAATTTCATGCAATACCTGAACGTGCATCTCCTTTTTGAACGTTAAAATGTGTCTCATAAATTTTTCATGCTTTCATGAATGCATGCCATAAAATTGAAGGTTGTGTACGAAAAACAATGTAAAAGTTGGGGTATAGATAGAACATATAAGGTCATTGCACGCAGAATATTAAAATCCAATTTAAAAATGAAAAGTTTTCCATTGGAAAGGCTGCTTGGTTTAAAACTAGTTAACTTTGAAGAACTCGTATATCAATAAAATGATGTCAAGGCGTAAGGTGTAGATTTTTTAAACTTTTTGTTTTTATAATCGTTTTGGGTTTTCAGTGATAATAATTAATTAGCTGTTTTAATATAATAAATCAAGTTGAGCATAGTAAATTTTAAATTTATGACTAAAAATATTTGTTAATATTTATCACAATAATCTCGCTGACATAAACTAATACACCTGTTTCTAACTTTCGTCAATCATATGAACGTTATCTTTCATTGTTGTTGTTGTTGTATTATCACCAAAACTGTTGTTGCTGATGTTTCGATTTTAGAGGAGCTAATTCTATAGGTACGCCATTCAAAAACGTAGCTAGAAGTCAGGGGGCACTAGGCAAAAAAATATGGGGCTCCTGTATTACCTATACAGTGTGTCCAAGATAAGGATGGGATAGTATTATGATTTTGGAAATGGTAAGAGATACGGGGTGACTCGGATTAGAAAAAAGTTGTGTTTTTTTATAACTAGCATTATGCCGTTTAGAAAGTTTTAAAATTCCTAGTAGTTCCGGTGATATCCGGAAAAACCCGAAATTTTGTAAAATCGTTTTATTTTTTTCTGGCTTTATTTAAAAACAAATTTTAAAATGCATATTTACATTGCCACTTTTTTCGCTCTATGCAATGGCGTCAACATTTTTGCAATCGACGTTTCGTCTTCGAGAGGCCATCATCAGGTTAATTTTTTTAAATACGTCGCTGCTATTTTTATGACAAAATCATTTTTAATTCTGAACTAGATGATATTACTATTGTAATCGCTTAAAAAGGTTTTTAGCTTGTTTTAGTTACCATTTCAAATCTTTCCTTAGTACGGATCTGAACGCTTTCAAAATATCTATTGGAGGAACTCACAACAGTATAAAAGTCAATACAGCACAAAATATCCAACAATTTTTCAGTCAGTAAAGAAAATAATTTCCTTAATGCTAGAAATTTGTCGATGACTATTGTTTAAAATTATTAATTAAAGAAACGTGCATGTAGAGAGCCTTGAACCAAAATGAATTTAGCTATTTCTACACTCTTGTTACTTTATTTCATTCCTTCAATTATTTTTCTGAATCATTACTTTTAAATGTGTCTTCTTTTTGTTAAAAGACAAATAGATCTGAATAAGCATACTAAAATGATCCATCAGTACAATAATAATAAATTAATTAATGTCTCGTTAAAATACAAAACCGTTGATTTTATCAAAACATCAGTATGTGACATACTTTTTAAGGGGCCCATACACGGTACGACTGATCTTTCGAATCCGTCGCTTCAGACCAATCGAAACGACGAATCGATAGTGTAAGCCAAGATCGTTAATGATTTATTTGATCGAAGACGATATCAGACATCGCAACAAAAACCCATGCAATCGTGAATATCGTAACGATGAATCGAAAGTGTATGGCTGTATAGCGATCAACGATTCGATTTTTGTCTCACTCTACGCCGTCCACCGCACGCGCCGCACGTACATTAACACTCGACGAAGTCGACAATAGAAACGAAAAAAATTACTACATGGAGTAATGATCATTTGATTGAATTTATTGAAGTATTCAAAGAGCAAGAGCCTTTATGGAAAACAAAACATAAAGATTATCATAACAACATAAAGAGAACAGTGTGTTATGAGGTACTTGTGAACAAAATGAAAGAAATAGACAATACTGCCGATTTAAATAAAGTAAAAAAGAAGGACAGTGTTTCGGAAAGAATTAAAGAAACTGAATGACTCTCTGGTGTCCGGAAGCAGTTAACAGCAGAAGTTAACTGATCGATCGTAACGACCAATCCTTTCGTGTGTGAGTGGTGAGTTTTGAGCACTCAATCATCACGATATCCTTTCAGATTGATCGTAACGACGGATCGTTCCGTGTATGGGGCACTTTAGATTCATTAAAAAAAATTGTTGCTGATTTAATGACAGGTAATTGTTCCAGTCGCTTGACCTCTTCACACCATTAAACTGTGCAATGAAGATAATACATAAATCTTGACTTATTAACATTAACCTATCTTCGATTTCTATGAACTTTAATATGGGTTTACTGTAGAGATAGACTAACGTTCATTAACATAGGCAAAATTTAGAAATTAAAATTTTCTAATGAATAACAAATACAATTTTCAAATTTCTAACGATAAAGGGATATTAAAATATAGACATATAGGGTGTTCCAGAAAATAGTGGTCATACAGCAACCAGGAATTCCTTGGATAAAAACAGTGCAACTTACATCAAGTTAAAGAAAAATCTTATATTTGAGAGGATTTTCCATTAATATCTGAGATGTGATATTATATTCACATTTGGTACACGTGGGTGTGAGAAGCAATAAAAATTTCATTTCATTCACTGTATAAATGATATACGGGAGGGAGGAAGATGTGCCCTTTTGAATATATCTATTTTCTCTGGCTATGGTTCTTTGAAGAAAAACGAGTGTATTTCGGGTAAAATGGGAAGAAATGTTAAGTTTTGAGATTCTCCCAGTTTCATCTCCTCAATGTACTGATGTACCTACAGCAGAAAATATGTTGTAGCATTGATTAATGTCTTTAAAGGAACAGAAAAAGTTTTTCTCTTTTGTTTCCTAGACACATTCAATTTGGTATCTTCATTATTGGGGTAGCAAACAGAATCTTCTGTTTTTTAAGAAATATTGGTAAGAAGTCGTAATAAATAATTGAGGGAATTGATTTCAAATAAATTGTTTGTCTTGAGGATTCTGTGGTTGCTGTATAATCACTGATTTTCAGGGCAACCTAAACATTGTCTGAATATACCTAACTAAATAGAAAAAAGATGTTTCCTTAAGTCTAATTGTAAGTCATACTTCTTTAAGGTTGATGCTTAAGCCCCTTTCCACAAAAAATAACAATGTGTTTTGTTGGGTTGACTTCGAGCGAATTCCATTTTTGCAATTAAAGATCATCATAGATCTTATGTGACTAATACACTGAACAATTGAATGCCTAAACTACTAATTAATGAATGACAATGGAAATTATTGCTGAAACCTTGAACCTAAACAGTAGGTATATGAAATAAATTAAGAGCAATTAGCTTCACATAGGTATAAATAATAAACGGCGCCCCATACGAAGAAAAGGCAAGAGATATTTTTTGTCACAAATTGAACGAGGAATTCAAAAATGATTTTTAATTTGTAATATCTCAGTGGCGTACCATTTTTTTCTTTAAAAAAATTGAGATTATTACCTGTACGCGCGCCAATGATGAACATGAAATTCTTAATTGCGTGTCAAAAAATGCGCAATAACTACCTCTTAAAACCCACAAAATTTCATTTGCACATCTCGACCGGTTTCAGAGCAATAAAGTAAATCGTCAGTTTTTAAGAATAACTTTGACACCCCGTATCTCGGAAAACGAATCATTTGCGGACATACGTTTATAAGCAAACTGCCATTATTTTCTCATGTAGAATCACCCCCTGAAATTTGTCGCACTTATTTACTAACACCCTGTATATTATGTAACAGCCCGATTATTAAACAACCAATTACATACAAAATTTGTTAACAAAAAATTCCTTGAATTTGTTTGAATTAACTTAATACTTTTAAAATAGGGAAAAAAGTATTATAACAATTTATTTCATTTTGACTTATTGCCTTTACAACTGTGTATTTATTTATTATTTACCACTAGATATACTAGTAAGGTCTAAAAAAAAATAATTTAATAAAAAACAGTAAAAAAAATTGTTTTTTGAAGAGTACTAAGCAATTTGAATATATCGTCCGATTTAGTTTTTATGTGAACACGAGATGGCAGAACGCACTTAGCTTTTCATATTATAGATTATTTTAGGATAGATAAATACACAAAAATCCGTGAAAATATGTAGGCAGTATTAAATTATATTATTATATTTATTATTATAAAATTGCACATAAGATAATACAATTTGTATTTTTATTAAATTTGACCTTTATTAATTTTTATTAAAATTATGGACTTCTTTTCATTATTATTGGAAATTATTATTCCTATGGTTTATGTTACTGTAGTCGGTTATCTCGGTTGGCGTAATCGGGAAATTTAATTTTTAGTGAAATTTTTAATAAACGAAACATTGATAGTTTACATACCCACAAATCAAAAGTAGATATATTAAAATGTGTGATAAAAGAACATTATCGCAGATATGAAATAAATCTACTTCACTAAGTAGCTGTACTTAAAAAGAATTGAACTATTTAAATCGAAATTTTGTCATGGTAAATTTTTCAAACCAGTTAGATAAGATTTAATTTATACACTAATTGTAAGAGAGTTTTAAATATAACGAATAGATTAACTTACTGATAGACAGAGGCGGCGTAAGGCGTAGATGGTGTGGGCCACCGCCCACGGCCTCGCGGTGCAAAGGGCCTCGCGCCTCAAAGCCGAAATAAATTAAAGAAAAGTATGAAAAATCCAAAAGTGCACGCCACAAGGCTTTTTTATAATTAATAAATTATAAAATTCTCAACTCCATCTGTTTTTCGCCATAAGATATCGAAAAATTGATATATCGACATTTTTTTTTTAAGAGAAAATGTTAATGTTGACTTTCTTACATTATTAGTTGATACTGTTTATTTAAAATATTATTGTTGATTTTTATTTTATTGATTGATAATACTAATACTAAAAATGTGTAGTTATTTTTTTAATGTGACGTTTTTTCATTACTATTCCCTGTTTTGAAGCTGCAGTTATAAATTATTTTTTACAAATCGGAATTTTTGCCTATATTTAATGTATAACAAATGCCAGTTTTACTCGAAATCCATAAACGATATGAACATTTTGTAAGAGCAGAAAAATCTACTAAATTAATGCTTATTTTTAAAAATATAAATTCTGTCGTCATTGGCGCACACACAAAAAAGTTTCGGTATAGCCAGTGGCGCACAGGCACTAGAAAGAGAACATCCTGTATATGTATTCTCACCAAATTCAGTATTTATCTTGTCCTTATATAAAAAAAATAAGTGTATCAAATTCGAGGTTTCTAAGAAAAATAGTTTTCAAATTATTTGAAAAAAACTAGGTTATCTATTCTATATTTAGAAGGCTATATCTCAGTAGGCGTGCACTTTTGTATATAGGTAAGTTAGGCTAAATAGTCTTATTTTCATCCAAGGAATCTGTGGTCAAACGTTGTCCATCCCTTTCAGGGACACCCAGTATCATAGAGAACGATTTGAAACAAATTTACCCAAATATTTACATAGTCATTCGAATTTTGTTAACAATACCTGTAAGTACTGCTTCCGCTGAATGGAGCTTTTCAAAATTAAAACTAAAAAAATTATTTAAGAAATACAATGGGTCAGGAAAGACTTTCAGCTTTAGCAGTTTTATCTATTGAAGCAGATATAGCATCTAAGATAAATTATGGACGAATCATTAAGGAGTTCAGTAAAACTAAAAATAGAAAATTTCTGTTTCTATAATTGTGTCTTTTTTTAATCTTTGTATAATGTGCCAAAGAAGTATAAGTAAAAAGTTTCTTTGTTTCTTTATGAATAAAAAAATGTCAACCTCTTCTTGGGCCATCAGAGGGCCTCGCGAAATGTATCTTGCCCACATTAAGTTTAGGTCTCGTGCCGCCACTGCCGATAGATCGAAAACAGACCTTTAAAATATGAGTTCTCCATCAAAATATGATCCGAACAAACGCAGAACTTAATTGATCATATCTTACATGGGCATAAATGTAAACATGAAACCGTTTCGACAAAAATCCATAGATTATACCTAAATGTTTATCCGAAAATCCAAGACTGTCTACAAAATCCGGAGATCCGGATAAATCCGTAGTATATACTGTAGTAGCTATCCAATACTCTTGTTTAAACCATATAGTTTACAGGCAACCAGCAATACAAAACTGATAACTGTGAGTGGTAGACTAAAGGATATTTATTTAACATTTAATGAGTTTGTGCTTTCGCAAAACAAACTACATATAATATAATAAGATGCAGACATTAGTCATATTAGATTATCTCCTGATTTATGTACTCACTCGCTTTCGACGAAAAAAGTTGTAAAATGTAGGAACCTTGGCTGCAATGAAATTTACACTCGCAAGTTAGTTCTTCGAATTAACATATAGCTAGTAGATGTGATATAACCAATTTGCATTATAAGCAGTTTTATTAAATCTTTACATTTATTGAATTTTAAAAAGGTTGTTTCTAAAACCGACTGCCAAATATCTAGTGCAGTCAAAATAAACAAAAAATTTAAATGAAGCGTCTTGAATATGACTTAT
Organism: Anoplophora glabripennis; assembly: GCF_000390285.2. Taxonomy (NCBI): domain Eukaryota; kingdom Metazoa; phylum Arthropoda; class Insecta; order Coleoptera; family Cerambycidae; genus Anoplophora; species Anoplophora glabripennis. The sequence goes on along the minus strand of NW_019416408.1, from coordinate 406,517 downwards.
AATATATTTTTTTAAATATTTTCTAAATCTGTTAACGTTTCAGAACCTACCAACTTTAATACATATTTTTAGTCATTGATGACATTTATAATATGGGTACAAAAATGGCTTATAAGGAATCCATAGCAATTTTAGAAGCTGTACCTGAAAGAGTGCTATTTATGGTAAAAATCGTTGCTCTTGAAAGATTTTCAAGTAAATTCTGCCTTTTTTCGCATTTTTTGCCCCAAAAAAGCCGTCCTCTAAGTTTGAACATCAGATTTGTGTTCAGCACCCAAAAATACATAGAAAATCTAAGTCAAAATCGGGATAAAGTCAGTATTCTTCATATTTACCATAGATGGTATCGAGATAATTGCATATTCAATATAGAAGACATTTGTCCCTATGATTACAAAAAATCTAATAGATGAAAATTTCTTTACTCTTTAAATTTGGTTTCAGCACATCAAATTCTATAATAAATGATAGGTCTAACCCAGAAACCAAAAAAAAATTTTTTGTCGTCCCGTGTAATTATTACTAATGATGACGCATATAAGAAAGCTTATGAAAAACCAATAAATTTTGCTGATTACCAATCTTTTATGCTATAGCGTCTGAACTCACATTTTGCACGAGCTATAAAAAATCCACATGTAGAAAATCGTTTGATTTGCACAGATGTTGGTGTCGAGTGGATGAAATATTTAACTACACAGCTAAATCTTAAATTGCTATGATCTATCGTTCGATGTGAAGGTGCCATTAGCTCACCGATTTGAATAATAGGTAGATTTCCGAACAAAAAAAACAAGCTACGCATTATTTTGTTAATGATCAATAGTCGTTCTTCGAGGGTGAATGGGAACTTCCACATAAAAAAAAAACTGGAAAATGTACAGATGATGTAGATACATTAACTTTTAATTAGTGACTGACGTTATTAACCATGACGTAAAATCTATTTTCATCAAAAACATTTCCATTACATTATCAGTTTATATTATTCACGAGTTTTAGAAAAATTTAATCAGTACTTCTAAGTACCTACTTATCCAATACATATTTTAGTTTGGTATTTCGGCATTTCATTTGCACATAATTAGATGTTTTAATTCTGAAATTCTTTTAATTATATGTACATGAATGTTAACCAAAGAACTTTCTCATTAATATACAGTGTAGGAAAGTACCGATGGTCTATCTGAAGTTACGTGAGAGCGATAAAGTAAGCCATAGAAATCCATGCGATAGAGAAGGATGGCTATAATGAAGGCCTCTCATAGTCACCGCCCGTTTCGCCATTCCACAAATAAGATCCACTTCTTATTTGTGGAAACACAAATTCAAACAGCCAATTTTTCGATTTTCGTCGCGTTTACACTTATACATTTTAATTCTCATTTTTTGCAAAAAAAAAAGGAAGGATTCGTTCATGGATTTTCATCACGACTTGTTCGAAGGGTCATTAAAAATGAAAAAACCGCGGGGTGCTATTAAATTAGAGGGTTGAAATTGAAGATAGGGGTGAAAATGCACTTTTGCAGTTTTTTAAATATAACACGAAAACGAAGCAAAATTCCGATATCTCATAGGAAATATTTTGTAGAGTAAATTTCTCATCAAAATAGCTTTTATAAAAATTTAAAAGAAAAATTTTATGCAAAATATCGTTAAAAAACAATTTAAAAAAAGTAAAAAATATTAGATTTTTTTTACTTTTTTGACTAATTTTTTTTAGTAGAAGTAGGCTAAGAAAATGACTGTACAAAAAAACTAGATGACATTCCCTTCAAAATGATGTGTTTTCAAAAGTTTTTGGACTAATATTTTAAACATAAATTAGAGTCAAAAAAGTAAAAAATAATCAAAAAATCTTATTTCTTGCTTTTTTAAAATTGTTAACTATTTTTGCATAATATTTTTTTTAATTTTTTAAATAAGCCATTTCGAACTATAGCGAAATTTTGTTTCTTTTTCGAGCTACAATTAAAAAACTAAAAACATTTTCACCCCTATCTCCAATTTCCATCCTCTAATTTTTTCATCTAAAATGACCCTTTGAATGATTCATGCAATAAAATAGCTTGAACGTGATAGTTTCTTTTAACCCTGTTTTTTTTTTTGGATATAATCAATAGCCTAGTTGATCTGGTTGCCCTTTGGACAAGGACAGACTAACTTTTCCTAAACCTATGGGCAATGTCAACAATTGACAAACTCTCTTGTCCTGTCATAATTAGCTAAATTACATACGCTTTGTAATACTAGTCTGTCCAATCCTGTGATAGATATAACTTCGTTCTGTAAACCATCTACGGCTTACCAAATTCATCTAATTTGATGTTTTTTAAATAAGGATAATCACAGAAATTCAAATTTGATAGTCACAATTTATAGGATGGATGAATTTCAAATGCAATAGACCTCAACAGGTTTGCTTAACTATAGATTTGCTTTTATATAAATTAACTTCTCGACTAGAAAGACATATATTGAAATTAAATGAACCTGTATTCGCTGTCCTAATGACTAGAAAGGAATCAGGTTTTGAACCAGCAAAGTCACATGTCACATGTCACATGCTCCTAAGCTCCGAGCTCCAAATTTTCACCCAAGTTCTCAAAATATTTCAATAAACCTTCAAAAAGCCATACACGCGGCATAAATCCCGTTAGAAATAGGAAACCATGGACAAGAGATTGCAGATGTCACGACCTACATCGGACAGGATGCAAAACAAAATTGCACCGATGTTTCCAAATTTTCCCAAAATTCCCCTACGAGCCCCAATTGCTGCCAAACACCAACAACCGTAGCAGACGATGCTAACAGAGCACGCTATCGACCGATCAGCCATCGCCGACAGCACACAAAGGCACAAAAATTTTCAGTCAATAATTCCAAATAGCGGACGTCAATTCATCGATTTTTTAAAGTCCATTTACTACTATGGCGACGCGTTTATAAGGAGACATCACACTACAAGCTCTAAAAGCTTCCATATCAGGTACTCTCGGCAGATCCCACAAACATTTAGTACTCGGGAAAAGCCGACAAGGATAGTGAAACATAGACACACGAATATCTTACTCTCAGAGCTAACAAACCAATCTGCAAAGTGCAATATAGAATTCCGAGGTTATATCAGTTTATTCTAGGCAACAATACTATTATTCCAAGGATTTCAGCTCGTTATCAGTGAAGGAAGAATGACAATCGCGGTGTATTACTCAAACGTTGCTATTGGTGTGAAGAAAACATCCAGTTCACTTCTTCGCAAGTGAACCATAGAAAATATAGAACTTACGTAGAATGAAATGTCCCTAATATTGATTACAGCGCCATCTATCGTATGCAAACGACTTCTCACTTATATCCTCTATACATTATTTTAAAAATTTTAAAAGCAAACCCTTATACAAATAGGAATAGTCAAGTGTCAATACTTTTGAGATCAGATTATTTAATTAAACAGAAAATGTAGCGAAAAACTAATATTCAGTACTTTACTAATTCACTTCTGCTTTGACAACGAAACTAGAGGTTTCAAAAACGTCATAGTGTTATTGTGATGTGTATTTTTTTCCAGTGCGTAACCAGACTTATACATGTAGATGTATGTCTCTAGCAATGGCATCTCACTATTAGGCAAAAGTTTTCAGTATTGACACTTGACTGTCCCTATCGGTACAAGGGTTTATTTTTCCAGTTTTTTTTTCTTCAATCTATGGCAAAATATTCAAATTATAGCAAACATTTATAATGCCACAAATAAATACAGACAATTTCTTCTTATTTATTATTTTATTATATTATAGTATTTTTCAAATATTGATATTTGCCAAGATATACTTAGTAAATGGTTTCGATAAGGAAATAAAACATTTTTTAATAATTTTAAGTTTATTTTATATCTACAAGAAATCCTAAGTGATTTATACAGAATGTTGATATGCATGTACTACTAAAACAATTTCTTGTTATGTATTTAATTGTAAGTAAAAACGACAACAATTTCATTCATTTGCTTCATAAACTTGATAAGTTGGCAAGTAAGCTGTAAAAATATAAAAATTATGCAGGGACTGTTATAATAATCTCATTTTCCGGAGAGTATAACCGAATATTTGTACAATATTGGGTTAAATTCAACAGTTCATATAGTTTGGAACTTTCAAACCATAGAAAACTTAATATTAACACTATATTTTCCATGTCTCAAACTGAATAAAGAAAGCAATTCACCACCATTAAATTTTGTAAGCATCTAAGTATCAAAGGTTTCATAAAATATTAGTTGGAGTTTATCATCATACATATAATTATTTTTATCTATATTTAACTTAAATAATATGTAATTACACATTTTATGTGAACTGTTTCTAATCGATTAATATAAGTAACATGAGTATGAGTGTTCCACATAATGTTGATAAAGATATGAGTTTGGTTTTTAATAAAACTATATAGCTTAAAACTTACATATCATATATCAGGGTTGGCATTCTCTGCGCCACCTTTTATTTTGGAAGCTAACTAATATGTGACACCGCCATGACAGTTTCATTATTCATATGTTAGATTTCATTCTACCTACGTTAGTACTATATTTTCTAGGCCAGTGAACAGACGACTAACCTCCCGGCACTTCAGACGAAATACAAGGATCTCGGTGTACCATCAATCCAGTAACAAAGATGTGGAGGTCCAAGACCACCTTATGTATGAACTAGAAATAAATCTAAATCTCGGGGTGAGGGCACTACTTTGTCAGAAGGTAACGTCTATACGGATGTACTAAAAATTTTTTTGTCTTTAACGCCATTTAGCAGTTAAATGAGGCAACTTGGTATAGAGAAATGGTGCACTAAAACACCATATTCTAATTTTCGATTCATAAATGCAAGCGAGCAAGCACGCTTTGCAAGATATATATCTTTGTTTACGTTTATAAAAAAATCAGTTTGTTATTAATAATAACAACATACATATTTTACATTACTCAGCTCCCAACGTCCTGAACTTGAACTTGACCGGCGTTTTTATGCACAATTTATGAAATGGAATTATTATTCTGTTTTAAACTCTGAGATCTGATCTGTAAATAAATCTACCGACTCCGAAACATTTGACCTGTTTAGAAGTAAGCGTTGCATAATACTATAGGGTGATATCATTTTGCATTCATTATATAATAATTATGAAAGAGAAAGATTTTATTTGTGCAATAATAAATTTCTCACTTTGTACACGTTCTCCTTCAACCCACACTGCTTGTTTAAGTAGCCACCTGCTAAAACTATTAGATTTCATAGCAGGAAAAGAATACTGAAATATGTAACTGAATGTTACGTTGTAAATATTTTTTATACAGTGCTCCAAAGCATTAGCCTAATTCAGTGACTTGTGGGGAAGAAGAAGCAGTATACTATTATATAGGGTGTCGCACTTAAATGTGACATTTATCCTACATTCCATAAAAACAAATTTTGAAATCGAAAGAAGTTACAGGTTTGTATTACATTTCGCGACTTCATGGAGTGCCTGAAGATGTATTGATTTTGATGAAACTTAGTGGTAAGTCGTTTTATGGGATGGTGAATGAGAATACGCTAATCGCTAATACCAATCAGCTGTTTTGATGTCAACAAAACGCGTCCTAGTTGGCGGTGAATTGCATTAATAAAAACGGCAATATCACAGTTAGATAGTTTTTTTTAGCCTACATTCCAAAAAAAATTTTTGAATTCGATCAAAAAATAAAGAAGTTACAGGCTTGTATCACATTTAAGCGCGACGCCCTGTATAAACTATCTTAGTATCCAGAAACGTCATACGGTGTACCTTGAATGACAGGACATATTTGTTAACTATCACGTATAATGAACTAGGTACATATTATTATAGTTATTTTAATTTTGCAGGTACATTCAATTATAAAATCAAAACTGTAATGAAGTAATTTGTAGAAATTACATTATTTCATTAAAATTAAGTTTGTACTTATAACGCACATTTAAATACTTAATAGATGCACTTAAATATATGAAAATTCATTGCTTTTATTTCATCAACAGTTTTTAGTAAAATTTATAAAACTGGAAACTAAGACAATATATTGTTTGTTTTAAATAAAAATACGATGAAGTTAAATATCATGGTTATAGTAGATTGGCAATGTCCATAAAAAAGAAAAAAACCCAAATTAATTATGGAATAAAATAACAATAAATGTTTACTAAATATTAGGTATAAGTATTTAATCTTAGTGTTGCTCAACTCGATTCACTTCTTGTTATTGTATTATACAGTTTTCATAAATGTTTACTAGCCACGTGACTACCAAGCATAGGCAACCCAACATGGCACGATTGGTACTGGTAACGAAAAATTCCCTAGATATTGGTGTCACCAATATTAATGACTCGTTTACAATGACCAATGACAAAGCACTACATCTATGCTCCAGATAAAGGCGATTGCAGATTGGTTGAATAAATTGCCCCAATCACAGTCTGTGAAACAGATCGTCGAATTTTAATGGCCAACATGAAGGAAATAAAATTACTGTTCCAAACAAAATTACTGGTCACGTGGCTTGTAAACATTTATGAAGGCTTTGTACTATTTGTCACTAAAAAAACTTTTTGATTCCCAAAAATAATAAAATTTGACGATTTTACTATTTTTGGGAATCAAAAAGTTTTATTATGGCAAATAATATAATAACGTTGTGGTTTACAACTGAAAAATTATTATTACATTTTTATAAAGAATAACATTCCTGATGAAGAAAAATAATAGGCAGATAAGTACAAAATAACATAATAAAATGTCATTTTCTTGAAGATGATTTTGAATTATTTTTTTCTAAATGGATGTGTTATTTTTTTCGCAAAAATTATACTTATTAAGGGAAAAAATTAAAGTAGGTACATGTAATTTCTATACAACAAAAAATGTACCTAATGCTTTACCAAAAAGAAAAATGTTAACAAACCAGAAATATAAATTTGTCATTCTGTAGAGCTAAGAAAAGAGGCCCGTCGTTGTTTCAGTTTTAAATGTAAAATAGACAAAAGAATTACTCATTTTGATAATGTTATCTGTAGTGTAAAGTCCTATAAATTATCGCAAATGTGTTATCTACATATTACCTATATCCTTGGAAATCTTTTGTCTCGGCTGTGTGTGTAAATATGGTAACGCTGACAAATAATGAAAACAAAAAAATGTATGTTGCCCTATTTTCAGTTGACTGAAATTACAGGGAATTACTTTGGTTAATTGAATGTATTGAATATTCTTGCTGCTAAAATTAAAATCGTTTTTTGCAACACGCGAAAATTTTGTAACTACGTCTTTGCAGTTGGAATAATATCTTCACAAAAAAAAGGAAAACAAATATTTAGTCTTGTTTATGATTTCAATAAATTGATAACTTCAATTTTAGTAAATATCCTTGTTTATACAGGGTGTCTCACATTTAAATAGCAGGACTTCAGGAATCAGTAGAAGACCTCATTTTGAGTCTAAAAGTTCCTATATATATATGGGTCCTAAAACGCTTCGTTTCTGAGATACAGGGCGTTGAATTTTATTTTTGTTTTATTTATTTAATTTTTAACTAAATAACCGCTGACAAAAAAAATCATCATGTTGCGGCGAAAGACTTAGTATTTAAGGGCAAATAATTTGACACAGAAAATCATCGCATATTAGTTCCAGTGGTGGAGATAGAGGGGTCTCTATGCATATTTTTATAAAAAAAAGTATAGCCGATTTGATATTTTCCAAATGTTTTCGAAAAATATGAAAGAGCATTCAATTTTACCCAGAAAAGGCCCTCTTGTCCAAAGTCGATAGGAGGTGGCGTTTTCAAGAAAAACCGAAAATACTGTTTAGAAGTCGAATTAAGAAAAACCGAAAATACTGTTTAGAAATCAAATCAGACTTGAAATGTCATTCTAATATTGACATTTGCGCTTATTTTATTATAGTTTCTAATTGTGTGTAGAGTATTAAAAAAAATTGCAACAAATTCAAAATGCCGTTTAAGTTTACGAACCAAGAATACGCAGATATTCACTTCGTATACGGGTTTGCCAATGGGAACTCGGCAGAAGCTGCTAGGGAATATCGGAGACGATTTCCTAATAGAAGACAGCCGCATCCACACGTTTTTATTAATATTCATCAACGTTTCGCTAATGACGGATTGAATCTGGTCCATAGGGATCGCAACATAATTAACGTTAATATTGGCAGAAATAGGAGGAATCAGCGAATCTTGCACGAATTTGACAGAGATCCCACGACGAGTACCAGAAAAATTTCCAGGATTATTGGTGTTTCCAGGTGCACTATTTCTAGAACATTAAGACGAGATCATAGACATCCCTACCACTTACAACCTGTTCAGGGTTTACGTCCGGGTGACGAGGAACATAGAATAGCTTTTTCTCGGTGGATTCTTAACTCAATTGAAAACGACGGAAATTTTTTATCACACATATTATGGACCGACGAGTCATGTTTTACTCGTCGAGGTGTGACAAATTTACACAATCAGCATGAGTGGGCACATGAAAACCCGCATGCAATCAGACCACGAAATTTTCAGCACGAATTTAGTGTTAATATTTGGCTCGGCGTTTATAACAATTGTCTTTTCGGCCCTTACATCTTACCTCAACGACTGAATTCTGCGAATTTCTTAGAGTTCTTAGAGACCGAGAGTGCCAACATGTGGGAGGAAATTCCTCTGAATTTAAGAATGCGAGCATGGTTTCAACTTGATGGCTGTCCAGCTCATTTTGGCCGAAATGTCAGGAACTGGTTGAACACCCACTTTCCCGAAAAATGGATTGGCCGCGGGGGTATCGTTGCATGGCCTCACCGATCCCCTGATCTGACACCCCTAGATTTTTTCCTCTGGGGTTTTATTAAAGAGAGAGTTTATACCACTACTGTGGACACAAGGGATGAACTTATTCGTCGGATTCGGAACGCATGCAGTGAAATCAGAGAAAATAACTTAATGAGGATATGGATTTTATTTTATATCCCTAGTACCCGTAGAAAATATTTTAACTACGCTCATATAAACCATTTTTCTAATTTCTATATGTAAAATTGCTTCTTTAAACATAAAAACGAAATTCTCGAACACCTTGAATTTCAGTACGTATGACCGAAGATATCTGCTTTTACTTGAAATCCACAGCTGACCTCAACTTTTCAATAAAAAATCAAACGTCAGAAATTCTCTAGAAATCAATGTTATATCGAATAATATAAATAGACAATAAAAATTATAGGGTCTCCAAAATAATTATCACCAAATTTAATTATCTTATGTATTGCGGTGATAAAGGGTGTTAGAAGTTTGAGTGCCTTAATTTTAACAGACGATATAATATATTAAAATAAACAAAAAAAATCTTATGACATGAGTCCTAAACTCAACCATTTCCGAGAAAAAAAATTATTAAAATCTCATGATAAACTAACATATTTTCACAAGAGTCACGAAAAAAAATCGTTCTAAATCGTTCTTTTTTGGGCCATCCTAATATACCTACATATAGAGGGTATTCCAATTAAGAATACCAAAAGTCGTATTATTTGGATACCTTCGCGATGTACATTATCTGATACAAAATTCTGACGCTTCGAGAAAGTTTACGTTTCAAGAAAAAAAGAAATATACTTGACATATTTACATTTTTTCTATTTGTAAAAATACTAACTCTAGCAAGGGTGCAAAATATAGAGAAGCATGCTGTATAATAAGAATTCACTTAGCGATACAATATGAAACCTTCAAGCAATGAGATATAAGCGCCTATATCAGAACAAGCCAAACTTTTAAGTTTTAAACAAATAAATAACCATTATGTACTTTATCTTCAGTACAATATCTAGAGGAAAATAATCTGTTGACGCATCTGATATGTTATTTGACCCAAACAAGTTCATTGTATTCAGTTTTGAAGGTTGATACTTTATTGGAAAATATATGACAAATAGCAGCCTTGTAATTACCTAAATCAATTGTTGATAACAATTAAAGATAAATGGTGACAAAGACAAATAAGAAAAAAACCACTACAACTAAGTGGCGTTATATTCATACATTAGTCAAGTAAGTTAACAATAATTATAGTCGGATAGAGTTCAATTACAATCAATTATGTTTTTTTTTTGTAGACATTTTATATAAAAAGCAGGGGAAAAAAACTGGTAAAAATACTCGATTAAATTTTATTTACGAATGAGTAATTTTTCAAAGCCTAATAAAAAATTTTGTATAAGGCAATGTTTCTTTAATACGTATTAACCGACAAAACTACTGCTTTTAAGTATACCAAACGTTAGCTATGTGTAGTGTAAAGTATAACAACCTTTGATTCCTTTTATGAATTTATCATATTATCTATCTTTATTCTGATATACTCCTACGTATATCAGTTAAATATTTGTTGACAATTACTGTAAAATCAAATTTTACAAAACAATTTGTTACTGGGTATCTTATGTACTCATGGTAAATGTTAAGTTTGTGCATTAAATGATAAATAGAAAGAAGCACTGTTTTGATACCTGGAACACTATTTCACACAGTATTTACTACTGTAGACAATTAATTATTCTGCATTTTTCTAAGAAATAGGTGAAATAAACGTAACCACTTACTTAAAATTGAAAGATCACATTAAATTTATGAATTCATAATTAATTCTGAAGATGTAATCATATAGGTATATAGAGACGTATGTATTTTTGCGATTTTCAACAATTATTTTCCTTTGATATTACAAACCAAAGAAATGATGTACTTTATACTAATTAAAATGAAAAAATGTATAAATACTATCAAAATAAATCAGTGAGAAAAGATCTCAAACAAGTAAGTACTCCCTATTCATATCTCTAGCAAATATTTATTTTTATTTGGAAACTATCCCCAATAGATTAGAAACACTTATGGAAATCTTTACCTGTGTACCTAGTATAAAAATTAATATAATAATAATTTCAATTTAAAAATTAATTAAAAACTGCTATTGTTGCAACATAATACAGATTAAATAAAGAGAATGAAAAACATGCGAAGAAAACATTTTGAAAATTAAGTACATTCTTAAGTTTATTTTTTAAAAAAATTGTAGAAGAAACATTAACAAGAATGTTTGGTAAAAAATTCTAGTCATGAAATACACATATTACGTACATTACATACGACTGCAGAAAAAATGTCTACATCTCGAATACATGTTGAATATCAGTGATAACATATAAATAAATACGATAAATCTGTAGAATCTGTATGTGCCATGAAGAATGCGATAAGTAGTAATCAGGCCGCCAGGCTTAAATCTTTCAATTTCTGGGATTAGCTTGAGGAAATTTAATCTTCATAAGAAAGCCAAGTAAATAATAGGGAAGTCTAGTTGCAGCATGTTGCAACAGTTTGAGATTGGTTTGGATACCACACAGCTGAACCATATTCTATGATGGGTCGTATGCAAGGTTTTTATAAGCAGTTAATATTTCAATTGAAAATGCAGATAATATTTTTTTCAAAAGAAATTATGAGTTTAGCTTTGTTACAAGCGTATATGCGTACGAGAGGACATTAGAAACCGCTACACCAAGATCAGTTTGTCTGTCCACTTATGACAATGAAATGTTGCTAATTTGATAATGAAATCTTTGGTTATATTGACCTAAGTGCAAAACTACCCATTTGGAGTTCAGAGATATCAACCATTTTTAGCACCAAACTGTTATAGCAATCAAGCTTTCCTGGAATAGTTGATAAATCAGCAATAGGATTCCTATAAATCTTTGTGTCCTGGAGAGACGAAACGTTACATATAAAACTTAATTATGATATTCGATAGAGGGCAAAAAGTTGCCATGAAAAAGTGTTCTTCTTTTTTCAATATCACCTCAAACAAGGCTGAAATGAAACATAAACGGATTTCCAAAATTTCGGTTTCTTTCAAATATTTCGAAAACTAATTATGTTAGCTTTGATTTTTTAGAGGCATAATGTCGGTCTCCTGATTACGCAACTTTGCCTCCATTTAAGCAATTTCGTATATCTTACCGTTTCCGATGTAGTGAGAAGCCTGTATATCTTATAAAATATGGTAAAACATCATAATTTACCATCCCCTTTGAAAATATTTCTTTATTATTAGCAATTTTCAGAAAAATATTTACATCGTCAACTTGGTGTCCTAAAAATATTGGAAGGCACCTTGTGTATTATTATATAGTGAAATTTAATCTTATTCCAATGCCATTAACTGAAAAGGTTAATGACATTGGAATTTAAGACAACCTAGTTTGATAAGCACAGTACTTGTTTGTTATGGTGAGTGCTGACAGACCGAAGAAACCCTTGATGCAAGCGTTTGAGTAGGTACAAGGTGTTGCACTTAAGACGAATAAGAATTTGTTGCTACAGAAGACCGCAACTCTCGTAGTATCAATAATACAATAATGTATCTCAATAAAAAGTTACTACAAATCATTTTCTTAACACTTTCAAATTATTTCTGATTCTACAGTGAGATTCCTTTTTTTCTAGCGTTTACTTTTTCATAAATTCGTCTGTGTGTAAATTTGCAGCAGCCATATATATCAAATATCTTTTGACACTAAGATTTTTTTCACCATTTGTTCAAGACCGTAAAAAAGATATTTTATTACTTGCATGTCAAGTAGAAAAATAATAATCGATTAGTTTTATATCCCAAATAATTTATTTTTTTTTAACGAAACAGTGTTATTTAGTACAGATAGATGCAAAACTTTCTTGATATTTTAGCGTCATTACTTTAGTTTATGTTCTCGTCCCTTGATATCATTGTTTTTAATCCAAAGTAGTAAAAATAATGTTTTAAATTGACTGGATGAGGCCCCATAAATTGATAAACAAATATTGAGGTGTTTATTTGTCAAAATAGCCCTTAAAATCAACGAAGAATTAAAAAAATGTAATAATGTACATTTGAAAACATAAAGTTAGTTATCGCCCAGGAAAATTCACCTTGTAGGGTCGAAAATCCTAAAAAGAAATTCATGTGTAGCAACTTTTATTCGAGACAATTATTTCGTGTTGTTCATATTACGGAAGCTCCCGAAGAATACATCTTAGTAGGAACACCCTGTACATTTAAACACCTTCAAGGTCAGGCAGATTATTGACCTAAAATTCTATAGGAAAGTCTTTACATTGGGCTATAAAAAGCCTCCAGAACTGGTTTATTTAAAAAAATACCACTGAAAAATATACCTACTGCCGACTGGTCTTCCTCTATTTTTTGTTTTAGTCCTAAAATGAAAGTTTTATAGATACAACGACCTTCTGCTTAAAGCGTCATGCTTGGTGTTTCCTGCATCGATATTACTGTATGGCTCTTTTAGCGTGAGAGCTTCGGCTTTTTTTATTCTAGAATAAAACTTTGCCCTGAACTTATTGCAAAATTAATTAATTCATTTACTTATATACAGGGTGGTCCGAATTTTATGCAGGAAACTTCCTGGGCTGATAGATCTCTTTAAAATAATAGGTGTTTGCCTTATAAACATAGGTCTGGAACGGCCTCGTTTTAGAGATACAGGGTGTTGAAGTTGTTAAAAAAAATTAATTTTTTGTTTATATCTCCGGAATCTATTAACCGATCTGAACAGAATTTGGTACAGATAATGGATGACAGTAGGCCTTGCATTCTCTAAAATATAAGCTCTAAAGGATCTACCAGTGGTGTACAACTGGACAGGGTCACCCTTTTTTTATAAAAAAAACCTACGCCACTGTATTTTTTACAATCTATTGTAACGGATTTATATTCTAATGTACAAAATACGTAAAAAAGGTAACGTGAATTTTTTCCCTAAAGTTCACCGTTCTCAAGTTATTCATACGAATACAATCTCCTTGTGGCGGATACTTCTAACCATAATATTACAAGAATATTTATGTTTATGCTTAAAAGTAAGTGCAATTTGTAAGCACATCAACAAAATTCTTTACACTCGTCGCTTTCATCTTTTGGATTAAAACGATATTTGGAAAATCACGACGGCTCAATGAAAGACACAGAAATGAAATTTTAAGAACATTGGGGTGAGTAAATCGAAAATTTGAAAAGTTCTACATAAGGATGGTAGAAATCCGTACTATTTACAACCTGTGCAAAATTTACTTCCGGGAGATGTAGACACACCTGAATTTTTGTTAGTGGTTGTTTTAAAGTCACAACATAATCCAGAATTCTTACTAGAAATACTTTGGACCGATGAGGCTACGTTCACAAGGCGAGGGGTAGTGAATTTTCACAATATTTGGTCACAAGAAAATCCTCGTGAAATTCGGATAAGATCTTTTCAACGAATTTTCTGGCTCGGAATAATTCGGACTTTATTTCTTGTCACCCCATCTAAATTCCCAGCATTTCTAAACTTTCTAGAAAACCATCTATTTGAATTATTAGAGGATGTTCCATTAAATATACCACAAAATAGCTGGATACAAATGGATGGTGCTCCTGCGCATTTTAGGAGAATAATACAATAATGGCTTAAAAATTATATGGGGCGATGGATAGGTTGAAGACCAAATGCCAATGTCAACCATAATGGTGCAGAGAATCCAGTCTCTTGGCCAGCCAAATCGCCAGATCTAAACCCCCTGGACTTCTACGTTTGGGGTTACCTATCTGAAAAGTAAAGTTTACTCTACTCCACCACAACTACTGCAGCGAATAGAAGAGGGGTGTAATGAATTAAAAGAAAACCACCACATGATATTAGTTAGGTAATTCCATTAATCATTAATAGAAATTGTCAGAAATGTATCGATGTGGATGGTTCGCATTTTGAACAATTGCTGCAAATACGTAACGTTAATTTCATTTCTTGTTTAATTGTCGTTGCTTGGTAAATGTATTTTTATTATTATTTTCATTTAAATTGTCCTTATTTGTAAAGATAGTGGATTAAGCCTCCAGGAGAAACTAAAATACACTAGGAACACTACCTCACAGGTGATGTGGAAATAATTTTGTTGATCTGCTTACAAATTGCACTTCCTTTTAAGCATAAACATAAATATTCTTGTAATATTATGGTTTGAAGTGTCTGCCACAAGGGGTTTGTATTTGTATGAATAACTTGAGAACGGTGAATCTTAGGGAAAAAATTCAAGTTACCTTTTTTACGTATTTAGTGCATTAGAATATAAATCCGTTACAATAACTTGTAAAAAATACAGTGGCGTAAGTTTTTTTTATAAAAAGAGGGCGACCCCTGTCCAGTTGTACACCACTGGTTGAACCTTTAGAGCTCATATTTTAGGAAATGTAAGGCTTACTGTCATACATTATCTATACCAAATTTTATTAAGATCGGTTAATAGATTCCGGAGATATAAACAAAAAATCAATTTTTTTTAACAACTTCAACACCCTGTATCTCTAAAACGAGGCCGTTCCAGACCTATGTTTATAAGGCAAACACCTATTATTTTAAAGAGATCTATATGCCCTCGAAGTTTCCTGCATAAAATTCGGACCACCCTGTATACCAGTAGATAGTTTATTCAATGCTACGTAGGTATGACATTAGAATAATGTAATAGATGTTTCAGTTAACTGAAGAAATCAATTTGAAAAACTGTTTCAAGAAACAAAATTTCTTTTATTAGAAGACAAATTCTGTAGTAGATATTTTACATATCTACATTTATATCGTTTTATGTATAAATAAATTACAGTTTACAATAATGAACATAATACTGAGTACAGTGATTACCTTTTAATATTATAATTTTTAAACAAGAATGTACAAACAAACTTACGTGACGGCGGTAGTTTTTTGTATATAAATAGCACTCTATTTTCTGTAACATTTTCCTTCTTTTTCCCTTTCCGAAAACTGTACATCGTAAATTTTGGGAACCTGATACTAACGCACACGTTTAAGGTTCAACTAAGACACCATTTAAACTGTAACACTTTATTTATTGTATGCTAATTTTCCTTTAGTTACAACATTACACGTATGCACTCATTTTGCTTGTCACTGTCAGATTGTGTAAATTAATTATAAGTTAAAAATACAGCTCTTGTGGCTTACTTAGCTGAAAAGATATTTCAGTTTACTCAAGTTTTTAAAATTTTTGGCGTAGGCGCTAGTGTTAGATAAAGGAACTGCTCTAAAAAGGACGAATGACAAATTTTGTTTTTTTTCTTTGGAAATATGAAGGTTGCAATAGTCTGTTTCTTATCGTGCTTAACTGCTTATGACTCTTTTTCATTTATTTCATTGTTCGAACCCTTTTAAATGTTTCAAGTCGGACACATGTTTTTGTCCATAGTTGTAGAGTTGTATGGTATACAAAACAGAATAATTTATCTATTCTTAAATGAAACTCGTAGTTAGACGACCACATAATTCAATATGTGGGCGTTGAAATTATTTTGTTTTCACTTAACTGTTATATTTATAAATATACACAATAAAGGATGTTAAAATGTTTCCTTTTAAAATGTTCACTTTTGACATATTTTATTGTTTTCGCTAAAATATTTTGTCGCTTTTGTAATAAAAATTACCTATATGTATGCTTATAGCAAAATCATTATACAGTGTGTCCAAGATAAGGATGGTATACCATTAGGATCTTGGAAACGGTAAGATATACGGGGTGGCTCAAATTAGAAAAAAATGTGTTTTTATACCTAACAATATGCCGTTTAGAAAGTTTTAAAATTCCGGGCAGTTCCGGATATATCCGGAAAAACCCGAAATTTTGCAAAATCGCTTTATTTTTTTTTTCTGGCTTTATTTGAAAACGAATTTTAATTGGATAGAGCGAAAAAATGGCAATGTAAATATGCAATTTATTTTAAAATTCGTTTTCAAATAAAACCAGAAAAGAAATAAAACGATTTAGCAAAATTACCCGGAATTTTAAAACTTTCTAAACGGCATATTGTTGACGGGTATAAAAAAACACAATTCTAAATTGAGCGCCCCCGTATCTCTTACCGTTTTCTACATCCTAATGCTATGCTATCCTTATCTTAGACACACTGTATATTTCATCCCTTATTTATTATTTCTGTTAGGAAGCTGTAAAATATCACAAATAATGAAATAATAGTCTATAATAATTATTTTCTATGACATTTTCGTTAAATATGCATTATACAGGTGAATTGTACAAAGAGGAACAGGTGATTTGTGACGTCATAAGAATGTGATCTGGCCAAACTTACCTTAGTCCAATAGTTGATAGTAACCGAGCTACAGGGTGTTAAAAAAATATATTTTCAATTTTTTTAAATAACCCTCGAAGTAATTGATGTATTTAATCGAAATTTGATATCCCGGGTTTTTTTGACATAAAAAATTAAAAGTTCCTTATAATTTTGTCATATATTCTAGAGGGCGACACTTACACCCCCTGTTAGAATTTGTATAGTTCACAAATTTTTTGCTACATACTGTATCTTATTTTCTGGTAGCAACATCTCTTTTTCCGTCACTTTTACATAAAAAAGGTGTACCTTCTCAACATCGCTGGGAATTACCGTTCTCGAGATATTTGCATTTAAAAAAATTGTGAAAGATACATACTATGTAATTTAGATTTGATCAAAGTAGTCTCGCAAATAATAACAGAAACAATTGAAAGCTTTAAAAACCAGTTTATGCCAAAGTTGTCATCTGATTAGTGATAGAATTTAGATTACTGTTGAGTTTCTACAGAGTTGATTTTGACACCCTGTGTCCAGGACTAAGGTAATTTTAGCCAGATCACATTATTATGACGTCGCAAATCATGTGTTACTCTATGTACAATTATGTATAACATATATCTACAATAGAATTAATTACAATTGTAATATAAGTTTATCGGTTTCATACAATATTTTATATTCAATAAACCGGGGTAAAATAAGTTTGAACTTGTATTGACCAAGAGAGTTGCACAGTCAAAAAATTAGAAATTGAGATATTGCAAAGAGGAAACAGTTGCATCAAACTTGTTCCAAAATACAAAGGATTTGTCAATAATACACCAATTAAGTTGTAAAATATATCAGATGGAGTGCTGATAAAATAAATTACGTACATTTTTATTAATTTGGTTTTTAAGATAGAAAAAGTTCTACCTAGTTCAAAATATATAGTTTTAAAAAAATAAACTATAATTTCATCACTTGGAAAAAAGCAACACAAAATATGCATCAGTTTTGCGATGACAAACAAATATTACCTTACTTATTGACTTGTTTTCAGTCACTGTAATTACCATTACGTATGGAAACAAAATATTCAAATCAATTCCGAGCACTAAGAACAATATAAATTCATTGAATATATTAAAACATACCTGCTTGCGTAGCCGGAACGTATACGATTTGAGCCATTTTTGCACGAACAATTTCACAGTAACTAACGAATGCGTCTCAACAACCCGGTTAATATGACAATCAACGTTGTATTGATACTCCTTTTCAGTTATTTTATCATCAAGTATCAAGTGTATCACCCAGTGATTTTCGCAGACTAGTTAACAAGCGCACATGTTGTTTATAGATAAATAACTTATCTTCCGGTCAAGATTAAAAATCCGGTACCGACTCTTACACATTGCGTCGAGCTACCTCTTTGTCTTCTATAAATAACTTGGCCATGTTTTGCCTTAAACTTTGTTTAACGAATGCAACAAAACAGACCAACGCTCGCTAAAGGTAAAAGTTGTTGATGGAACGTGATCATGAGTGGAAATTTCGTTGTTGTTTACTTTATTGCCGCAAAATGAAACCATTACAACATCAGTGTTCTACGAATTATTTATAAATAATTGGCTTAAACAATAATTAACTTCAGTTTCACGGTCATGCCGAAAGTTCCTCCGCCATTTGTGTCAATTTTCACTGTAAATATGCAACACATTGCTACTCCCACTTTACTTTTACTTTTGTCGTAATCGTAGGCGATACTACTAGTCAGCTGATTCGAGGAAGTTTTGCGGTAAACGTGTATTTTTAAGTTCGACTGTACCGATCGCTTACTATTTGTTACTAAGTATCTCCACAGCGATTTTGCGATATAAGTAATCGGTTGATGTAAAAAAAAAATATTCACACTGAATTATAATACAATGATGTTTGAAGAAGGCTTTTAATTTATTCGTATAAAAAAATTAATTCCTCAGGTATAACGTTTATATAAATCTTGAATTAAATATACAGGGTGAGAATGCAGTGCGCAGGCTACAAAATGAAAACCAGAAGCTATAATTTGTTTTTACAAAGTTTATTTGACCAATTATTTCGTTTTGGCGAGAAGAAGTTTCGGTTAAATTATTTACACCCTGTATAAACCAAACTTGTTATTTTAAATGGAATGCCCTGTATATTCGTCGCTTATCTCAGAATCATCTCATTTTCCTAGTTACAGTGATATATACATGTCATATATTTACTTTGACAGTTTGCACAATATTTTGACTTATTTACTTTCCACAATGGATAAAGTCAAGATTGCTATGGAACCATCAGTGCACATTTATGCTTTTCGCTATTGACTTTATAAAACACCTCTTTAAATACTTTATTATGAAAACAAAGTATACAAGGTGATTCACAAATGACGACCAAAAATGTAACCTCGTATTCTTTGGTGAATTTTAAAGAGAGTCTTCCTATAATGTTTTTATCTAGGACGTTTCGTTAAAAAGATGCAGGGTATTCAAAAAATATTGTTTTGATTGTTAGATCTATGTGTATTTCTATAATTATGTCTAGTGCTTTAGTTCTATTTTTTTTTAAATTGTTGTTTTTATTGTGTTCCTTGACTAGCTACTATAATATGTTATGTATTAATGTAGATCAATAAATTCTATTCTATTCTATTATATTCTATTCTATTCTATTTTTATTTGTTTTAAATAATTTAAAAACTAGTGAAATAATTTGAAATTGGGCACATGTATTTATGTAAACATTGTCCAAAGGCTTTTCCTAAAATTTACATGCTCCAGTGGAGGAGATACAGGGTATCGGTGGCATATTTTTCTAAATAAAATAGTACACTACTCTTTTACGGCAACATTGATGATATTTTCGGATTCGTCTTTCAATTTCCTACAAATTGCTATTCTCTTATGTTTTTCGGAAAAAGCCTGATTTTTGAGTAAAAAACCGAACTGAGAACGCACTTCGATATTCGAATATAATGTTTTTTAAGTTAGAAGAAAGAATAAATAATGCTCTTCATCAGATTCAAGCAACAATAAATTTCAAACAAATTACATTTTCGTTACTGTGTTGAGCCTGTGTTCGTGGAAATGGAGGTATTTTTGAGCATTTACTCAAATAAAATCATTAAAATGATGACTAATATTACCAATTTCTTTATTCGAATAAATAACCGAATGATTAGTGCTTGTCATGTCATTTAAGTAAAAGTGTTCTCAGTTCGTTTTTTAAGTTTTACTCGACAATCAGCCTTTTTTCGAAAAACATAAGTGCGCAGAAATTTGTAGAAAATTGAAAGTCGAATCCGAAAATATCATGGCTGTAAAGTATTGGCGTAGGTACTATTTTATTTAGAAAAATATGCCACCGATACCCTGTACCTTCACCACTGGAGCATATGAATTTTAGGAAAAGCTCTTAGAATTTGGACAATGTTTACATAAATACATGTTTTGTTCTTGCAGGCTAGCAAAAAAAATCAGTGTCCTTTTTCAGCATTATCAACTAAAACGAAGGCATAAAAATTTGTCAAAATTCTTCATTGCTGGCATTGCCAGTTTTATTGAAAACGTCGTAGCCACTTGCTATTTAATTGACAGCAATAAAAAGTTGTCAATGTTCTATATAACTATTTGAATTTTGCTAACTGCAATCCCTAAGCATGATTTTTTTAACATAAATGCATAAATAACAATTAAACAGATGATTAGTTACGGAGATAGGGGCGATCACAGGCCAAAGTTGCTCACTTATTTAAAAAAAAATCTGATTTGCCACCTATATCCTAAGGTATAATTAACAATAAAAGAAGAAGCTACCAATGCAATGAATAGCGGTACCAAATTAGATGTATTGCTTGAGTTTGAAGAAAACCAACATGATTTAAGTTGATAAGCATCTTCAGCATTGAATATTTCCCATTCTTTGATTATTCGCATATTAAAAGAAAGTAAAATGTATCCCTATAAGCTGATCCCAACTCCCAACTCTAATGAGGACGATTTTGATAGAAGAACGATTTTTTTGGAACAAATGATGTAAATGTTAGATAACAATGAGCCCATTTTTACTCTTCACGGTCATGCCAATCGTCAAAACTGTCGCTACTGGGCTAATGGAAATCATTTCTGGATGAGAGAAGTACATACGCAAGCTCCTGAAAGAGTTAATGTTTGGGCGGGGATAATTGAACAGTGTCATTGGTCCCTTTTTTAATGATCACAATTTGAATAGAGATAATTATTTACTTCTGCTCTAAAATAATGTCGTGACGAACATATCCTACTCAAGCAAATCTACAACTTCCAATCGATGTGAAATGGTTCCAGCAGGATGGAGCACCACCACATAAATGTCCGGCAATTTCTCGACTTAGCATATCCAAATCGGTGGATAAGGCGAGGATCGCTAGAATCGCACGTTCTCCTGATTTTACACCCTTAGATTAATTTCTGTGGGGATATATGAAAAGTATAGAATACAAAATTGAGCCACGCGATAAAGTTGGGTTAGATGGGTCACGCCTCAGATGTTGGAAAACGGTAGAAGACATTTTTATTTTCGGTTAGGAAATTGCTAAAACGATCAAGGAACTCATTTCGAACATCTGCTACGTTGAAATTAAGTTGTTTTTTTAATTTGCTCTAGGGAATTCCGTCAGATTTATTTTTTCACTACCAATTTTTGCAATAAATGCAAAAACCATAGCATTTTTGAATAGAGATTGAAAAAACCTTTCAATAGAGGTATCACAAGCCCCTACTTTCAACTTAAAAATTTAGGGGTTGCAACTCGGAGGGGGTTGAATTTAAGGATGTTTTTACGTTGCAGGATGTCAATTCAAAATCCAATCGATCTATATAGGGATTTTTTATAAATATGCACAATTCAGATACTATTCCATTTGCCTGTTCCACGCTATATACTCTGTGTCCCAAAATGATGGAACAAACATTTATATTTTTTCCAGTTGAATTTAAAAAAATCGCTGAAACAAGTCAATTAGTAAATAGAAATTGTCATTTTCTATTTTTTGAGTTATGTTTGACAGACCTATAACACTACCGACATTTTTTTTAATAGGACGCTCTATATTTTATAGTATAAATAGATAGCCCTTCTAAAGACGAATTCAGCGATATTTATTTATTTATTTATTTATTTATTTATTTATTTATTACCTACACCTACTCAACGGGATGAACCCACTTACAGAGCAGGGAAAAATTACATAAGAAAGTTAACACAATAAATACATATACATATACTATAAAGACAAGAAATCACAGAGTAGATCACAAACAATATATCACAAACAGAAACACTAAAGAGAACATCAAAATAATTCTTTAATAATAGAGATTCTAATGTCAAAGATATCTATACTGTCCTGCACAGCTGTTAAATTTCTACACATAACATATAATGGAGAATATTTTAGTATATTAGTACTAGCTGTTTTCAAATAAAAAGTTTCATTAGACCGTGTGCTTACAGAAGGAACATTAAAGTAAAATTTTTGTAAAATTTCGGGTATATCCAAATTTCCATTTATTATGTTGAAAAGAATAATAACACTGTGCACATCACGCCGAGATTTTAAAGATTGATAGTTATATTTTCGGAGGAGCAAGTGCTGCGGATACCCTACCGGAGGATATACATTCAAGTCTTTATAGTTTAACAACTTCAAGAATCTGCGCTGCGTTCTTTCCAACAAATCAATATAAGTAACATAACTTGGAGCCCAAATCAGGAAACAATATTCCAATCGAGGTCTAACGAAAGAATTATACAGCAACTTAACTGTATCAACATTGCAGATATCCCGAGCATTGCGAATTACGAAACCCAGACATTTGTTAGCTTCCGACACAATATGATGCACATGATACTTAAAAGTGAGTTTAGGGTCAAAATAGATTCCTAAATCCTGAACAGCATCTGGTCTATTAAGAAGTACAGTATCAATATCGTACGGAAAATAGATACTATCTTTCTTTCTAGAAAAAGTCAATACATTGCACTTTTTCACATTTAAGGGCAATTTGTTCAACTCACACCAGAGTTTCAGTCTATTAAGGTTCTCCTGCAGTACAAACAGTCCTGTACATTTCCTATCTTTAAGTATAACTTCATGTCATCGGCATATAAAAGATGAGGTACAGTGAAATTGTCGACAATGTTGTTAATAAATATAAGGAACAACAGTGGACCCAAGATCGATCCTTGGGGAACACCCGACAAGACAGAAAAACTGTGTGAAAAGAACCCCCTGTAGCATACGTATTGACGACGGTCACAAAGATAGGAGTGCAAAAGTGTTGGAAAATTAAATGAAAGGCCGCATTTGTTAAGTTCACGTAAGAGAATATCATGTTGTAAGCGATCAAATATATATAAGATATATAGATATAAGGTTATATCTACTTTTTTGTCATAGTTGTCAAAAAAGTGTAAACAATTGTCTTTTATGTCGTACTGACGACTATTTCAAACAATCAGTCTCTTCTGTAGGTACTTTAAAAAACGTACCTATACTCTTTCATCTTTATTCCTTTTTTTATTTACTTGCCTTTTTTCTCAAAAAAAAAACACATCGATAAACACATAAAATTCACCAGAGTACCTTAGATATCACGTGAATCGTTTTAGTTCCAATTCATTTGTTGTTAAATTATTTTGAAAAAATTAAAACAGAGAATTGAAATTTTAATTAAGATTGGATGCAGAGATATTTAATAGTAAAGTTTGATTCAATATTTTTTTGTATTAAAATACATTTGTTAATAGATAAATCTGGTTTTAGAAAGAATACTGAAATTGCTTTCTAATTTAGAGCTAGAAAGCTAATTAAATTAGCAGATTAGCATGTTGACATATTAATTCAGGAGCATAATTACATAAACGGGAGATTAAATTGTTTGTTTTATGAGAGTGATACTATGAATGAATGAAAGATATAATTTTAACTATGTTTAATTCAAAATAATTATTCCGATGTATTTATTCAGCAAAAAAACTAATTATCTCACTTTTATATTTACTTTGTTTTGGTTGTGTAGGTGGTAGTAAGTCTCTAATAGTGTTTAATAAATGTATTTTTTAATTAAATATGTATGTTTGTTATTAGCTCTTGTACGTTTGCATTACCTAGTACCTTAAATATGGATAAACTGATTAAAAAAAATTGTAAAACATTTTCTATTAAATGTAGTCATATCATACCAAATATCTAAGTAGGTGTATAACAAATAATAAAGCATGTCTAAATATGTCTATATAATAATATGTCTAAAAACACACACACAGACGTTTTTGCTTATGCGAACCTGTTTATCTTTGCATCCAAATACCGTGCAGGTGTGTCTTTAATTATTACAGATATAACAAAGTTTAGGTTAATTTATATTTAATATACAGAAATATAATAAAAGGCAAATAGTACTTACATTCTTTTGGAATCTTCATAACACCAATTTCATATCTCATCTTTGCTAAACAATGATGTTTAAATGGAATTTATTATTGTGTATATATTGAGATGAATATTTTTAGAATAAGACGATTGTGTATATAATACACTATTTATACGACAAAAATATGCAAATACGTTTATCCAGTTTTATTTCATCAATTATAGTTTTTTATTTACTGGCAGCTAACCCACAACTTAAAACCCATCAATGTATATATTTAATAATGTAACTGTTGTACTTAGGCAACCTATTATACAGTATACTGTAATACAGGTGGCTTGAGTGCGAATCAGGACCGCATTTAGTATTCATCAACTCTACATGTAGAAGAGAATATAATAAAAGTAAAATCTAATGACATAATAAATAAATAAATGAATAAATAAATAATAAAATAATAACATATTTGTAGTACATATAGAAAATAATCTATCATAGATCATCTACTTAAAAAAATATTTGGCAAAAATATCTCCACATTTTCCTATACTACCGTTTATATTTCGTTGCATATTAGGTATTATTGTAACATTTTTCCAAATATCATCTTTTGAAAATTGTTTGCATATTTTAAATTATGGCTTACTTTAGAAGTAGTAGTACTTTCCAATTGTTAAATTGTGTATCACTACTTCAATTACTGCCTGAATAATTTGTGTAAATTTTTCGTCCATGAATTGTACATTTTATTTATTTGGATTGATTAGTTTGGCAATGAAAATTAACCTGTAAATAAATTTAAAACAAACAGTTATTCTTTGCAAGATGATATTTTATAAATATAAATTTGATTAATAATATACAGGTTCGGAAAGTCCCCATCGTACATCGGTGATGATGACAATAATAGAATTTTATTTTTTAATATAGAAGATATAATTAACAATTAAAATAATATGGTTATTAATAGGGTACATCTGTATTTTTTAATGCATGATTTCTTTTATGTCATAACATAACAATCATTTGCAAACTATATTGCATCGGTAATTACAATTTTTCTTCGGTTTTTTTTAAATGTTAGTTGCAAAAGGTCGATTTTTCATTTACGAAGGATATAATTGTAACATCAAATTTGAGATCACCACATTCATCCTTTGATTTTCAGCAACCCTAAAAACTTTAAACTGAATGTTAAGCAAAATATGTATGCCTTTAGAAAAGTCTTCTAATTTTTTATATAAACTCTAAAGTTGTCGATTTTGAAAAATTGTTCATTTCTTATAATAAACTTTAAATAAATATTATATCTAAATATTCAGTTAGTTGAAAATAGAATAACTACTATTTTCGAGAAAAATTATCCATAACTACCTACTTTTATTATTTTGCAGATTTTTATGGACCCGATATTTTAAAGATACCTTGCGTGTTACCTTGAATTATGGAATTCTCTACAGTATTGTATACTTATAATTAGACGATTACATATATTAAAAATAATTATAAAATAAGCAAAACAGAACATATTAAGGAAGATTGTAAAATAAGCAATGTAATACTAATTCTACTTCTTAAAGATTAAGAAGTTCTATTAATCGATAAATGCACAATCAAAATGAAAGTAAAATTCTATTCAGCACTTGTCATGAATCATATTATCACAACTATCACAATTTTAAACGTTACTGAATTGTTCATTACTCATTATAAACAGATACCAAAATTTTCAAAAAACTCTTTTTGCTCACAAAATGAATATGAATAAATACGAACTTGTCAATTTGCACATACATAAAAGAAAACTTCAACTTAAAACATTTTGTTCAATTTGTTATTTTACTTTAAATATATAGTTATATATTTATTCTAGAATTTGACTGGAAGGGAGAACTATCGATATATACACATTTCAAGAGCGACAAACATATACTTTTCTACTATTTATCAACCAATAAAACTTGTGCCTATGTTTTCTTTAGTTTAGGTGTGCAAATGAAACAACTTCATGGTCATGTCACTGAACAAAGTTATTATGAAAATATAGACTACCTCTAAATATTTACCTACTAGCAAAATTATTGCTTTGTTTAACATCTAATGGTAAAGGAAACATAATAGTTTGGTTAATAATAATTCATTTACAATTTTATTAATATACAATATACAATACAATATTACTACAATATTATTAATATTTTTCAGTAACAAGACTGAGAAAATGTTTGTTTTATAAGTAACGATTTCACTATTCGATAAAAAATAATAAAAACTGTTTTATATTTTTATGCATACTATCGTTAATTGGTACTATTCATAAAGTATATATCCTTGAAGTTGTACTTATGAATATACAACCATCAGGTTACATTTACAGTAAAACGCAAGTAGTAATTTTGGTAATTTCCGTAAATATGCTTAATATAACTAGCAAATAAAAGTTTCAAGGACGAGTCTTATCAATTAATTAAGCATTTAAATGAATAAAAAATTGACAGCACTGTCATGAACAAAGAGCAGTGTAAGAGTAAGTCACAAATAACTAGAGCTGTCACAATCGTGACGTTTCTCAGGTCGGGCAAATCAAGTCCGTTTACACCCACTAAAAAAGCATTTCCCTATTCCCTACCACGTGCAAAAGACAGAGATAAAATATAGATCGACGTTCAGTGTAATTCAGTCTATACACGATTATAGATTCTACCGATGTGCATGGCGAGCGGCACAAAGATAAATAATATTGAACCGTATAGAAATCATTTTATATTTTATACGCATTATGGTAATAGTGTTTTTATATTATGTATTAGTCACTCTTTATAATTTCGGCCACCGAGTATAGGTATGAAATTATTAACATATACATATTTGGAATAGAAAAGAATTTTATGAAAGTAAAGGAAAATAATGAGTTCTAAAAATACCTATTTAAGCTGTTTCCTTTGTTGTGATGTTTGGTTTTTTATTTTTTTTTTTATAAAATTAATAAAAAAGCAAGGAATAATAAATTATGTACTCCGGTCATCATCACAGCTTTATCAGTAGTAAATTTGTCCAAAGCGGCACTCAACTCGTGTTATTTCAAGTGCATGTGGTCATAAGGAAATTTAAATAACGAACAATACTTTCTTTTACTAAAAAATATAAACAATAATGTAATTCAGTATGTACATACTTGTATATGTATAAAAACGTTTAAAATAAATATTAATAAACATAAAGTACTAAGTATTAAATAGTATAACAGTATACAGGGTGTTCAAAAAGTTTGGAACCCCCCTCTATCTCAGAAAATACTGCTCAAACAAAAAAATGATTAGGACAAAAGTTGCAGGGTTTTGAGTGAGCAATCCAACGGTGACCTTGACCATGATCTTGAAGGTCATTTAGAGGTCAAGTTGAAAATTTTAAATAGAAACGTATACTTTTGACCCCGGAACGGGTCTAATATATTGGACTAAAAGTTTGATTCAAAAAGTTTTAAAATTGACCTGTAAACGACCTCCAAGTTACAGTCAAGGTCATCGTTTGACTGCTCACTTTTAACCCTAACATCTCGGTAATTTTTCCATTGATGAGAACCTTCGGAGATAGGAGACAGGCTGGAAATACTGTTACCATTTCCGGTGTAAATTCCCTGACTATTCCCTGTTTTTTATGAAGAAGAACAAATTCCCTGACTTTTCCCGGTGTTTCTGGTTTTCCCGGCCGCTACGATCACTGTTGACCTCTAAATGACCATGAAGGTCATGGTCAAGGTCACCTTCGAACGTAAAATTTTCCGCTCTTACCATTTCCGGGGTCAAAAGTATACGGTTCCATTTAAAATTTTCAACTTGACCTCTAAATGACCTTCAAGGTCATGGTGAAGGTCACCGTTGGATTGTTCACTCAAAACCCTGCAACTTTTTTCCTAATTATTTTTTTGTTTGAGCAGTATTTTCTGATACTGATTGCATGTAACCTAGCATTTGATATAGTAAATAATAAAACATTTCATTCCTACTAGAATAAATATAACCCCGAGTGGAAATTATCATGTCGGACCAGTTTAGAAGTAGATTAGTATTTTAATTATGCAAATATTAGATCAGTAATTGTCGAATAAATTTCGCTGAAACAAGGGTAGGAATATACCTGATGATGCGATCTATAACAGATCCCATCCAGATTGTGGAACCGATGGCAACGATGCATATAACAATTTACGTGTTTCACAATGTTACAATGACAAAAATCTTTCTATAATCTGTATTCACTTTATTTTATGTTGATGATACGCATGCCTTAGGAACGCGGCCAATTATAACAGCTCTACAGATAAGTTAGTTTTTTGATAGATAAAGTCATAAATTTCTTATCCGTAAAAAAATGGCAAGTATTAATTTTGTTTGAAATATCAAATCTATTATTCATGAAAATGAACATTTCCATATCGTCCCAATGTTTGAAAAAGGGCTAATCTCAAGGATTTACTAGTTATTGTTCTCGATGTTTATGCTGAAAAGCTGAAAGATCAAAAATTTTATAAGAGACTTATAATTTCGTATTGCTGGCACAAAACTGACTTTATCGGACATGATTGTTTAATCCCTTTTCCTCAAAGTTCTTTCCTAACGTAGATCCATCACAAAAAAGAGATATTTATATTTCAGGTCATTTTTACTAGAACATTCTCTTCTTGATTAAAGAATGAGAATTAATAAACAAATATTATATATGTATATTTTTTTTAAGAAATGACGTTTATAATATCCTTGAAAATATCTTCCAATATAAATATATAACAAGATATTCTTCATCACATGAAACCGTATTTAACAATTTGTATGCAGTTAAAAAATATACATTTTTCGATCTGTTAAGTGTCATTTTTTTGCAGTTTTTTTTTTGTTTCCTGTCCAAAAGTTGATGACACGTGACATTGTAATTTTCAAAGCCAATGTACAGGAACTGTAAAAATTATATTTGAGCATGAAAATTTTCCTAAATGTGTGAATAATATTTACAAGTATGTACAAATCTATTTTTAAGCAGCTATTTTTGTTTAAAGAGGATGTTCACATTGTCATATAAAACATATATACCAATAACAAACTAATTAAAAAAAGCGAAAAATTATAAGAGAACGCTATCTACAATAACTGATCAAAATGTCTACCATCTTCTGAGCATATAACCGTATACCAATCCTCTCATCAACACTATCAAGAATTTCAGGATTATCTTCGAAAGTATTCTTCTTCTAACTTCTTCTAACTTCTAAAGCCTACAGTTATTCTATTTAAAATATATTACGTAAATAATCAATAAAATATGTTTTCTCATACTTGAATGAATGATGAAAATCGCAAATTCTTCTCATGTTTGGGAAATGGAACATCCGGTATTTAGAAATAAGTAAAAAATAAATAAAGCAAAAAAAAGGAAAAACAAATACCCATCTTTTACACTTTCAATACATGAAACGAGTTAATAAAGAATGAATTATACAGGTTCGGAAAGTACCGATGGTCCATCTGCCGTTACGTGAGAGCGATAAAGGAAGTCATAGAAATCCGTGCGATAGAGAAAGATGGCTATAATGAAAGCGTCTAATAGTCACCGCCCATTTCGCCCTTCCACAAATAAGAAGTGGATCTTATTTGGAGTTTATTGGATCCGTTAGGCTCTTTACCGGACTATTGGACAATGCTTGGGTGGAAGGGGCACTACAACGGAGGTCTAAGTTAAAATACGTATTTACAACTAACGGATATTTGATTATTTATCTGCAGAGGCTTTACGCAATTTATAATGGCAATAATTAAAAAAACGTACTATAGATACTAGCCAGGATCTGTTCCTATAAAGCATCAGGGTCGACGTTTTAGCACAGCCTTTGATAGATCCGTAGAGGTCCCTTAACGAAATCCGCCTTAGTTTGGATAACTGGCCTATGAACTACTGGATATGATCATACATTCCATGAAAAATGTTTTTTTATATATATTTTAATAAGACATCTCTTTAGACATCGTTTAATGTAATTTTAATTGTCGAACGTTGGAGGGAATTGAAAGACTAAATTAGTACTTCCACAAGGAGGTTCGCATATGCATACCTGCACACGCACGAAAGAAGGTATTCAAGCCGCAGTAAGCAAGACCGGCGTATCATTGTGTCAGTTAACTCTAGTCTGCAGTTGGGTTGGCAAGTATTTTTAGTTTCTATGAAGTGACACAGCAACAACAACAATAACAACAACAACCGAATCGCGAGACTCGCTCTGAACGTGAGTATACATTATATATAACTTTAATTGATCACTGTAAAATTTATAAACAAAGTGTTAAAATAGCCTAAGATAACTGAAAAGTTCTTTTAATGCATTTTTTGCATTTTAAATATTTAATCATATAAAACTTGTACTTCTTGCATAACCAAAAATTACATAAAGTGAAAATAAACAAGCCTTTATTTGTGTACAGGTATTTGCATTACATTTACTAAGGTTATAATTTTAATATGACATGAATAGTAGTTAATGATATTGATGATATGATGCTAGTAAAATTATATTTTGCTAAACTTCTCATTATAAGTAATTTATAGATGTGACAGTTTTCAAGTAAACAATAATTTACAGGAAGATAAAATTATGAATATTATTAGGTATTTCCTCTACTATAACAGCAGTTTTACACAGTTAAAAAAAAAATAAAACAATTTGACCTTGAATTAAATTGTTATGTTGTTAAATACATAAAATTGTCTATAATTTATTGATGACAATTATTTTATGAAGAAATTGTAAGAACAGGACTGGCCCTAATTTTTCAAAAATTGTTCTGTGAATCATGGTTATATTTTGATTTAAATACAGGGCGTTGCAAAATGTCGTTCAGAGAATTCTAGAGCAGATTCTACATCCAAAAACACGAAACAATTCCTATAAACGTAGGTCCGCAAATGCTTCGTTTTCGAAATAGTGTCAAAAAAAAATAAAAAAATATGTTTATTTTATTGATAATTTCTAAATTTTTCATTGAAAATCGTTTAAATTTGGGTAAATACATTTATGATACGTAGGTTATAATATGAAAAGATCGATTGCATTTCAGACCCACCAGGGGCGTAGATATGGGGGAGTACCTATTGATTTTTGACCAGAAAACCTACGCGACTGGTTTTTGTACTGGGTTTTAGGATTTTTAGGAACCTCATTTATTTTAGAGCAAAAAGGCTTACTTGCATATCTGTCATTTAGCGAGCGGCTTTCGAGCTATTAAAGATTATTAAAAATCATGCAAATCATTTTTATTGAAACATTAAACATTTAGTATAAAACTCCTGTATCTTGACTTCAATGTACCTACATTTATATTAAAACGTAAATGTTCAAATTTACAAGAAATTATTAACAATAACTTTATTAACATTATCCATAACATATCGACAGCAATAATTAACAATTTCTCGATTAGGATAATCTAAAAAAACAATAATAAACATTTTTTTTTTTTGAGACCCTCTATTTCGAAAACGAAGCATTTGCGGATCTACATTTACAGGATTTTTTTCGTATTTTTGGATGTAGAATCTGCTCTAGAATTCTCTGAACAATATTTTGCAACACCCTGTATATAATGCCAACCGTATTTATAATAAAAATCATTCCCTTGAAATTGTTCACTACTGAGTAATTACATTAAGATATTGGTCTATGTAATACACTTGCAATATCCTCAATAACTTCCTCAACTTCTCCATGAATGTCTTTAATTGTGTAAACTGCTATAATACATAGTAAATGCAACATAATATGATGATTACGCTTATTCATGGGAGGCGTATGATCCATACATCTCGCTGGCCTCTGCTTTAGATAAAATATCTTCTCTACAACATTTCTATGCTTTTTGCATTGTTCATTTTATGGACCTAAATATATTTGTTTGAAAATAATCTTCATTCGATAGAATATTGCAGTTGCCTTCATCAAATGTTCAAAGACTGTACCAATGTATGATATTTACCAAAATTAAATTTTCTACAGCTAGAGGAATCAGTGAATGGCAACAATTTTTTGTGGAACCTTCTACGACATTGACATATATTTTGCTTTACTAATTAATCAAATACTTATATTTTTATTATAATTTAATTTAAAATTGCATTCAGCTGATGATAATAGCTAGACTACTTTTTCCAGGTTACTGATTTTTCAGTTTTGTAGTCTGGTATAGTACGAATTTTCTTTTATAAAAATTAATAAGTACGAATGAAAATCACGAAGAACCATTAATCTTGAACCTATTTCCTCATAATAATAATAATAAAGTCATTATTATTAAAAGAGTGAGAATTATGAATGAAACAATTATTACTGTCTATACAGACATTAAAAAAAGGGTTCACTTTTACGTAGGTGTTGCAAGTTTCCTCTCTTCACCTGTTTAATGTTTTGAAGCAAACTCGTTCCTACCTATTGCTCATAAATTAATGAATGTGAAAAAGAACAAGATATTACTGGTTTTCAGTTTATTTAGTTTTAGTATCGCTACTTTCGCTTAATTCGCGTATATTAAAATAGTACTATCGAAGTGGTGATTACATTGTGAGTATGCACAGAGATGTTTCTTCAAAGTTCTGACATTTTTTGGCTTGTTTCGACTACATTGTAGTTCATGATTGTTATTTCGATTAAAGTAAACCTTTTGATAGTGTTAAAGTTAATTTTTTTCATTTTGCATAGTGAAGTACTATGTAGGTGTCATTTAAATCGTGTTGTAAAGTATCTTGTTACTACATAGAAATGTCATTTTACTGCATAGTAATAAAACACAATTTGATAGAAAAATATTTGTTAATATGGTAAGACTATTATTATATTATTATATAGGTACACTGAATTACTCGAATTTGAAAAATGAGTAACATTTAATTCAACTACCATTTCTGAGGAATTTTCTGATTAATCTTATAATGCTTGCCTCAAGAGTATAAATGAATATTTATTTATAAATATTATAAAATGCAAACAAATAGTATACGTACCACGATAGTAACCGTGCATTTACAAACTCATGACAACAAACTCAAACTAGCCATACTTTTCTAGCAAAACTTCACTTTTCTTAGTACGCAACATAATATTACAGCAATTTAAAACATATTCTTAAAATTGCGAAGAACCTAGATATTGATACAATACTTATTATTCAACAGGATTTTCACAACTTCTAGATTTCTACTATAACTCACAGGCAAAGAGAATATCCGTGAATGAACAATCAGTAGCAGCTGTATTAGGTGATGTAACAGAAAAAGGTTTTAACATTATTTATGATAGCTTGTGGGTAGTTGGAAAATAAATATGTTTTACAATAAAATAGCTTCAAGTCAATAAACCCTGAACTATTTTTGTAATTGAGAGGAAATCACTAAGGATTGCCTATTAGTATTAAGTACTATTTTAGTATTTTACTAACGTCAATATATCAGGGAATTAAATTAAAATTATGCGTATGTAAATCAACCTTTTTAATTTTAAATATTCATTCAGAACTGCAATATTTTTTGAATGAATACCTATATATGTTTATCGGCACAATTTAAATCAGAAAATATATGCAGCAACCTTGATCAAGTTTACAAGGTTTCATTTGGTTTGCTTCATTACCAGATTTAACCAGTTTATGACTTTAAACAGAGAGATAATTGCAGTCAACGTCGATAGATTTTCTCATTATAATTTTTCATGTTACAGAACACAATTTGGGAAAAATATATGCAGTATCTTTATACTATTTTTTATGAATAACTTCACACTTCTAGAAACCCAAATAAACAAGCAAATGATTTTTCTACACATTTTAGTAGGCGCAAAAGAACTGCGTTGTATTGCAATAAAATCATCAATTAGCTTCTTGACGAAAATCCATTGTGATGGGATAAATTAGAATCCTTTTAAATTTAGTAGAAACTTTTATGTTTCTTTATTACTAGTTTCGGCTATTATGCCATCACCAGGCAAAATAAAATGTCAATAATTCAAATAAAATTGGCTACATAAAACTACTAATAAATATTTTTTTACTCTTTATTAAAGTATAATCTAAGTATAAGCTAAGACATCCAATTTCACAGAGAAGATTACTAACTGCTGGTACTGCAGGAAACAGGTTTACAGGTCAATGGTCTACATGCCCTAACTATTATTGGATTATTGGATTATTAGTAGTTTTATGTAGCCAATTTTCTTGAATAATTGTCATTTTCTTTTACCTGGTGATGGTATAATAGCCGAAACTAGAAAAGGAAAATAACTGTTTATACCGAATTAGAAATTTATTACATTATATTCAATAAAATCATTGAATCATTAAAAGAAACAGATATTACTGTTTTTCCGAAAAGAAGATTTTTGTAATTATGGCATATACATATAGGTATTAAATTTTTTAGCGAAACGTAACCTACAAACTGTGGAATAAACATGAACACTAATCAGGTAACAGGTTTAGAAGCAACGATTAAAAAAATTGTTGAATGTACAAATCACCTAACACCTAATATAGAATTACTTTTATGTAAAACCATATTTATACCTAATTAATTAAAAGTTAATAGTATTATGCAATATCATTAGACTACATACGTCCTCGGTTTCGTTTCTCCTTCAGGTTTGATATCAGAAAGTATTTTTTCAAATTGAATCCAGTGAATGTTTTTCATTTAATAAACTTAGGCGTCTCAAAATATCTTCAAACTATTACACTAAAGTTTAAGGACTTTGCCTAGGGTACAATTTTATAATGGAAATGCCAATTAATAACCAAAAGCATATCAAGGATACATTAATTATCTCAGTATTTGTGGACCTTCTACACTCAAATAATCTTTTTTCATTAACTTTCTCTAGGTATCTGCCTTGAATGAAATAATATCAACAGGCTTCTAAATAAAAATAATTTTAATTATATTAATCTCATTTTAGCAAATGAGAATTAAACCCGCAAAGATGATGTTATTTTGAATAATTTTTTGCAACTCTCACAGCTGACACACTATTTCATAAAACGTACGTAATGAATTTCTATGGTTTCTTAACAACACTTTATGCGCTCAATACGACTATCTAAACCACCTTGTTTCAGACGATCAAGGTGAAAATGAGTATTTATACCTAGCCAATATAAACAATAGGTTTTATAATGCCATACATTTTTTTAAGTGACAATTTTTTCATGATATATGTATATGTACATTGCACATTATAACGATTCAGATTATAAGAAGAAAATACACATTTAAATGTTAAAAGTATTTGGGTCAAGAGCCTTTTGGGTTATGAAATGGTGTAATTGACGGTGATTGCATGCCTGTCTAAAATAAACATTTACAGAGCAATACTGACTATAATAATAAATGTATTCAGGTATTTTGAATAAAACACTTTCAAAAACTTGCACTGTAATGTAACTGAATAGAGAAGGTTTTCAATAAATCGATTTTTATCGTGAGGTAACTTAATCAAATGTGATGCCAGTGGTAGCTGGTGAAAATTAAAGTCGTATAGAACTTTCATGACGAAAAAATTTGGAACGTAATTTGGGTAATAAAAAATTTAAATAGGGGCTGCCTATCCAGAGATCTTGGAAAGGGTGGCACACAATTTTTGCAAAATATTTTTTTCATAATGAACTGATTCCATAATCAGGCATTTCTTTAAATTTTTGACAAAATGATATATTCTTTGTAGTTAGTCCTATTCAAAGGACCCCACAGTGTTTTTATGGAAATTGGCTTTCTGTCAAATTCGCTGATATTTTGAGAAATGATAGGTTTCAGCGAGTAGAACAAAAATACTCATGGGCACAAAGCCATAGATTTCAAGATATTTCCCTGTTAAGTTACCATTTTTATGGCCAAAAGTCAAATTCCATAACCCTGCGGTGTCCTTTCAATTGATAAATAACATTATATATTTCAAACTTGATTATAATTCTATGACATAGGAAAATTTTGAAAAAAATGGAAAAACTGCTGTTTGTGTATATCACTTGTTAAGAAAAAATAATGGCAAAAGGGCATGGGACTCACTCCTTATTATCAAAATATGACCACTTTAATTTTCACCAGCCGACAATGAATTTGTCATATCGATAGAGTCAATAGCGTCATAGACCTAGACAAATCCATACAAACTATTATTAGTCCGGTCAAATTAGTCATAAAAATAGTGGTCAAATAACAAAAATTCCGACAGAGCTAAATTTTGGTGGAGACCTTTGGTACACCATTAGAAATAAAGTGTCAAAAGTCAAAATTTGAGGTTTTTTGGATTTTTTTTCGAAAACGGTAAGTTTTATCAAATAAGAAGTTCAGACAAAAATTATAGATCTGTAAATTATCTACAAAAATGGTCCTTATACTTTTTTTTTCTAAGAACCATCATTCCTGAGCTATCGCAATTCTAAAAGTTGAAGGAGTCACGTTCCACATGATATACAACTATACATAGTCAGGCACTTAATGCAAGTAAAAATGCCTATTTGTGTCTTATATGTATAAACTATACTATTCTGAGAATATACACTCAAAAGAAACTCAGCCCCTTAATCAAAATGACGCAGATGTCCTTATAATTGAAACAACAATAGAACAATTTAATGCAACAAATACAACTATTGTAGTTGGTGAAGTCAGTCAGTCAAGGACTGCAATTGATAAAATTATATACTTTTTAAAACCTGGAAAGGCTCAACAGCGAACAGAAATATATTCTTCAAAAAGTTTTGTGCTTATCCAAAATGCCAAAACCATATCTTATTTTTACATGCGATAACCGGCTGCGATACTACATCAGCAATGTTCAGAAGGGGTAAAACATCAATATTAAAATTATTTCTAAAAAAAGATTTGATTGATTGCAGAAATTGATTCTTCACCTCAAACAATAATCACAAAAGGAATTCGCTTTCTCCTTGCTGTTAAGTAGCTCCAAAAAAAATTGATTGTATAGATAAATATACAGTGTGATTTATTAACAATGGGAAAGTCGAAGGCGCAAACATGCCTTATCCGAAAGTTGATAATTTCGGAAATACAGGGTGTTGAAAGTAAAAATTTTAAATCGTTTTTTTGCGATTATTCTGAAAATATTTAGGTTAGGAACTTGAAAATTTGTGAAACTATATTTTTTTAGACGACGAATAAGATGCGTGTTGTAATTTCAGCATTGCTCATAGTGGGCGGCACTTCCGACCAATTTTACCGAAAATTTAGTTAATACCTTTTTACCCTGTATATTTAACATGAAACTTAATTCAAAACCAAGAGCTATCATTTTTCCATTAATTATGTACTCTTGTTTCATTTCAGTATCTCGATCCGTTTTCGAGAAAAATCGATTTAACGAACACTATGTTTTGATAATATGAGAAATTAAAAGCGAAACAAACCAAGTGTTTTTTCGTGTTATTATAACAATTAACAATAAAACAAATAAAATACGTAATTATGATTAGTTAGTAACAAAGTTTGTAATTTGTTGGTAAGGTATGATATAGAGGAAAACACATTGAAGTGGCAAAATTACCATTTGTCCTTCTAACTTAGCCTTTTTTTATGGTAGTTATTGAATATAGCTGAAGTCATTTTGCTTAGAAATAAATAGATCAAATGATTTGTATTGTATCATTTTCATGAATTTTAGATAAATAAGCACAAAAATGTTGTCCAAACAACAATAAAAGTCGAAATAAATGTCACTGACACCTTTTTTAATAATTTAATTTTTTTTTAAAAGTCGAATTTTTATGAGCATATTTTTTTTTCCACAGTTGTCGATGTAATTTGTAATAAAATAATAAAAACATGCAAAAACATAAAAACCATGGTAATATAAAAATTGGTTTATGTTTTTCTTTGTTTTAACAACAATTTGTGACACCAACATCTATTTTTTTCAATTAGTGTAAGAGGAAAGACATTTCATAGGCGTAATAACTTCTCATATCTATTAGAAAAGGGTTTTATTGATTATCTGATATTTTTTTACAGTTCAACAATGCCGTCTGACACAGACGTTTTGGCGGAATTAGACTTGGGGGAACCACCCAAGGAACTATTAGAATGGGCTCGAGAAAACATTAACGAAGACCCAGAAACGAGTTGTCAGAAATTGGAAGAATTCAGAGATATGATTTTCGGTGAGTATATTGATTAATATGATATTTTCTTCACAATATTCACCAGGTAACAGACCAATAACAGAATAGGAAATATAAAGTTAATATAAACAAAAATTATAGAACACAATATAACAGAAAAAGATATTGACTATGATGCACAAAAAAAGGTAACAAAAATTAAAATTGAGGTTAAAAAGTCCATATAAGGAATAACAGGGAGTTTTTTTATTTTAAAGTAAGTAAAATTATAAGGTACAGGAAAATATGTATATAGTATTATAAAAAATTATCAATGTATCCAAATATTTGGCAACCAATGCAGGTCAGAAATATGTTTTTTTCTCTCTGTTTAATTCTTTACATTTGTAATATATTTTCTAAGTTATCATGACAACAACTTAACTGACCACGTTGTATAGAGAACAATTTTTTGACATTATTAATGAGGCATATTTTGTCTTGGATCGCTAAATCCAAAATTAATTTATTTTTTTCATCAAATACACATATCTAACACCAAAATCACAAAACTATTCCGATCTGAATAGAACTTGTTAGGTAGGTACCTAATCAAACGCTACCATATTTTGTTTAGTTGTAAATGACACAGCATTATATCTATATAGACTTAGATATGAATCATTTCCAGCACACCAATAAATAATTAAATTCAAATTAAATTCAAAAAATAATTTAAGGTCAACTGGATTAATAATAATTTTGCCGTTAAATTTTCCACAAATGATCATATATTACTTAAATAGACTGAATATTAGGAGGCCAAGGATAGAACCTTCGAGCAGTCCTGCTGTAGCTTATCTTCAGATGTATAACCTCGACATATTACATATTGAAAGTTTATTAAGTAAAAAAGTCGAAAGTTCGAAATAAATTAATTACTATTGATTGTCCTTAAAGAAAATGTGTTGATTTATCATTGATCATATGCCTTGTATAGATAAAAATAAATAAAAGCATTTCAAAACATTTAGAAAAATTATTAATAATAACTGTTGGGTGATAGCAGCTCTTTCTCGACCTTCTTAAGTATTGGAACAATTTTAGATGATTTCCGTATAGCAGAGAAAATACCAGTCAGCAAAACGAGTTAAACAAAACTGCCAAAGGATTAGAAAATATTACTGGTTGGAATCCCATCAGGCCAATTAGTAAGCTTGGGTTTAAATTTATTCAAACAATGCAAAATATCCTGCTCGGAGAAACTGTGTATTCAACATCAAATTCATTCAGTATCTGAATTTATATAACTTTATGTTGGGTCATTATAAGAACTCTAATTGTAAAAGAAATTTGCAAATATATTGCATATATTAGAAGGATATATAAAAGACTCATTATTCAAAGGCTTTGAACGCCAAAGAGTTTTAAATTCTTTAAACATTAATATCTTTAGTTCTTTTAAAATTTACATTTTCATCGAATTTACATTTACATTTTCATCGAATTTTAGGAGTTAAATTTGTATTAAACCAAGAAGGATATGTGATCTATATGTCTCAGAGGGCAAACAGTGGAATTTCACCTACAATATAAACAATAGCCCGATTGCATCCAAATTTGGAAATAAATTTTAATTCTGAACAAGTTTTCCTAATGAAAGGCACTTTACCCACATAGAATATAATTTTTTTGTTCTTTAGAAGGCCTACATAATTTCAGATATAAAAATATGTTAACCAACCAGAATGGTTTCCCGAAACAAATAATTACCATCAAAAATTGTTTGTCATTGACACCAATAGATGAGAAAACATGTCGACACCTTGTACGAATTCAACGAATTGGCTATTTATAGGATAATATCTTATTTCTAATAATTTCTCATGAACAGACACCCTGTATACCTTGACCCCTTTAAAACTACATTTTTCTACATTTGAACAGAATTCAATTCCATTCGTAGACACATTGTACCATTATAAATTTAATCCCAACAAAATCAGTAACAAGGATCCTGTTAAAATCAATAGGAGACAGATCTAACTTATAAGTGCCTGGATATAATAACTAACTACTAAAACTTCGAACAGTGACTTTACAATCTTGATTAAAAATGTTAAAAGTATCGTTACTCATTATTTCAGTATTTTCTACGTTTGCGAGATCCCAGAATAAAATAGCAATATGAGGCATTATTGTAGAAAGTACTAAGTTTTGTATTCATTCCTCGAAGGTATTGATAATATACAGGTTGATTCATTAACAATGGGAAAATCGAAAGCTGAAGATCCTACACGTGAAATGGTGACCATTGGTGCAAACATGCCTTATCCGAAAGTTGATAGTTTCGGAAATATAGGATGTTGAAAGTTAAAATTTTAAATCGTTTTTTTGCGATTATTCTGAAAATATGTAGGTTAGGAACTTGAAAATTTGTAAAACTATATTTTTTTAGGCGACGAATAAGATGTGTGTTGTAATTTCAGCATTGCTCATAGAGGGCGCCACTTACGACCAATTTTACCGAAAATTTAGTTAATAACTTTTTACCCTGTTTATTTAACATGAAACTGGATTCAAAACCTGAATGAGCTATCATTTTTCCATTAATTATGTACTCTTGTTTCATTTCGGTATCTCGATCCGTGATTTAACGAACACTATGTTTTGATAATACGAGAAATTAAAAGCGAAACAAACTAAGTGTTTCTTATGTTTTTACAACAATTAATAACAAAACAAATGAAATTCGTAATAATGATTTTAAAGTCAGTGTTCGAAGAATCCACCGTTGACATTTACACACTTTACACAACGTTTTCTGAGAGTTCTTCGAGTTTGAAACAATATATTGGGATTGCGTTTGACTTCGTTGGCAGCGATTTGTATTTTTTGCCACAACTCTTCATACGAACCAATAGATTCTTTGTAAACGATATCTTTCATTCGAGACCAAATAGAAAAATGATGAGAATTGAAATCCGGACTTCTGGGTGGCCAAGTAAAAATGCTTCCACAGCTTGAAGAAGTTCAACTTTATTTAGGAAGAGACATGTGGTTCTTGCACGACGGAGCTCCACCGCATTTTTCTTGGCCAGTGCATGCATATTTAGATGCAGTTTTTCCAAATCGCTGGATTGGCCATTTCAGCATTTTTGCTTGGCCATCCAGAAGTCTGGACTTCAATCCTCTTGATTTTTCTATTTGGTCTCGAATGAAAGATATAGTTTCCAAGGAATCTATTGGCTCGTGTGAAGATTTGTGGCAAAGAATACAAATCGCTGCCAACGAAGTCAGACGCAATCCCAATACGTTGTTTCAAACTCGAAGATCTCTCAGAAAACGTGTAAAGTGTATCAGTGTCAACGGTGGATTCTTCGAACAATTACTTTAAATCATAATTACGTATTTTATTTGTTTTATTGTTAATTGTTGTAATAACACGAAGAAACACTTGGTTTGTTTCGCTTTTAATTTCTCATATTATCAAAACATAGTGTTCGTTAAATCGATTTTTCTCGAAAACGGATCGAGATACCGAAATGAAACAAGAGTACATAATTAATGGAAAAATGATAGCTCTTTCAGGTTTTGAATCAAGTTTCATGTTAAATATACAGGGTAAAAAGTTATTAACTAAATTTTCGGTAAAATTGGTCGTAAGTGGCGCCCTCTATGAGCAATGCTGAAATTACAACACGCATCTTATTCGTCGCCTAAAAAAATATAGTTTCACAAATTTTCAAGTTCCTAACCTACATATTTTCAGAATAATCGCAAAAAAACGATTTAAAATTTTAACTTTCAACACCCTGTATTTCCGAAACTATCAACTTTCGGATAAGGCATGTTTGCGCCAATGGTCACCATTTCACGTGTAGTATCTTCAGCTTTCGACTTTCCCATTGTTAATGAATCACCCTGTATAAATCCTGAAAACGACAAGTTGAACTATTTACATCAGAACCGAAATAATTATCATAAATATTGCTTCGGATAACTGATTGCGATTTGTGGATCAAATTTAATTTTATTTGGTGCTCTTTTATATTCCACATCAATACTAGCATTGTCAGATTTTTTTGATAGAACAGAATAATTTTCAATTACACAGTTATTCATATTAGACTTACAATTTGTATTTCATGGCTGAGACTGCACTTGTATGATAATAAATTTTTACAATTATGTTTTGAATTATGATATTCATTATACTTAAAATCTATAATAATAATTTATTATTTTGCATGAAAACAAGTTTTCACAAAGAGTCAAAACATCAGCATTTTCTCTGTATTAACTTGAAATAATTAATGTATTATGAAAAATGGATAAATTAATTTCTTCGAAATAAGAATTTAATGATAAGAATATTTCTTTCTATAAATTATTTTCTGAAATGATAGAAAACCACGTAGATGTTGCAACTATTGTTTTTTAATGTTTCAATTACTTGTTATATTTATGCCAGCATCTTTTGAATAATGTATAAATGATAAGTAGAAGGTTTTTAGCATATATCAAGTTTAATTTCAGTAATTGAGTAGGTTAAAAAAATCATCGAACTATGTTAAAATACATGTTTCTCCTTAATTTTATTATGCAATACAAATAAATACATCATTTTCCAATATCTCATGACAAATGTATGTGTCACTAATGAAATAACTGACCTTCACGCTTACTGTTTTGATTATTCTACGACTATAAATTATTTTGTTTACTGTTACTTAATAAAATGGAAAATTCACTTTACGTTCAATTAAAAATTACTTATTAAAAGTGGGAACAATGATATATGCCTATAAAGGAGTGAAGTCTAATTGTAATTACAAAACTGCAATAAAAGTTATTTTTAGATGAGTTTTTCTTATCTATAGGTGTATACTTTTAAAATAGCACTGAAATTATGATAATTATTATTGATCTTAATGATAGAAACATGAAACGGAGAAGTTATATTTTTGTCATTACGACTGGCAAGGTTACAATAAAATATTTTATTTCCCAAGTATGTAAGTGTTACAAATAAATGGTCTCCAATGAGACATAAACATGTAGGAAATTTATGGTATGAAAATTCGATGTTTTTTATGGAATTACTCATTTCAGTTTTCCCCTTATAAATATAGAATTTAACATGTTGTCAGTGCATTACTTCATTTGATGTATGTATGTACCTCTGCTCTTTCAAAAAATGACGTCTTCTATATGAATATGTAATTTTGTTGGGAAGCTCAGTTTTAAATAAATGACATGTACTCGTAATTATTATAAAACGCAGCTGTATATTTGAAAAAAAGTGTTATCATATGATCATAAAAGACATGTAAATTTAGTTACTTTAAACAATTTTTTAGACAGTTAGTTATAATTCATCCTTAACTTGGACGTAGAGACGAACAAAAAATAATGTTTAATGTAAAAACTGCAGAACATTACAATAAATAACGTCTAATTAAAATGTATTAGATAATTAGTTCATCAAATATTTTAAACGCTCCCAAACTACGTAAACAATCTAAAAAAGTAGTTCTTGCGGTAATTATTTATGGGAAAATACAGTTATTTAGAATACAACTTACGAGTTAAAGATATGTATTTATGCAAAATTATTGAAATTTTATATAAATTAT
Source organism: Anoplophora glabripennis (assembly GCF_000390285.2). Classification (NCBI taxonomy): domain Eukaryota; kingdom Metazoa; phylum Arthropoda; class Insecta; order Coleoptera; family Cerambycidae; genus Anoplophora; species Anoplophora glabripennis. The sequence continues at coordinate 362,043 of NW_019416408.1, read as the reverse complement.
TTATATTAAGTTGTGTTGGCTTTGAAAATAGGATCAATTACCTAAAAGTATTTGACATGGTGGTTAAATTACGTTTGCCCAATTATTATCATTTTCTAAGTTTACGCAGAACTTTATGACATTGCGATTTGTATACAGGGTGAGCCACCAGTAACGCCTCGGTGGCTAGGGACCAAACGGCAAATGCTATAGAAACCTGTTTAGGTGGGTATTTGTAGGTTGATTACGGCTACATTTTAAAAATATTTTGATATATACAGGGTGTCCAGGAAAAGCGTACCATATCAAAGTTATGTATTTCTAAATGGAACACCCTGTATTTTACTGCATTTTTGAAAGCACCGTAAAAAATAGGTGAACTTTATTAAAGGTTCTGCATACCTAGGACTTATTGTTTGTGAAATATTCCAATTTTAGTGAAAATGCAGACTTAGCAATAAAAAATAATTTCTAGGAAGCAGCTTTGGAAAGTGTATTTTAGATCCTTTTGTGTGTATCTGTATTTAGTATTATACAGGGTGTTCAAAAAACTGGTGAATACTTCTCTCAACTTTAAACAGCAATAACTTGGTTATTTTAAATGGGGCACCCAGTATATTTTTACTTACGAAGTTAGGAAATTTAAAACTATTTCAAATTGTATAGGTTCCCTATACCTATCTCTAACGGTATTAGAGATATTTGTGCAGATTCGTTTTTTATAGAATTTTTTTGAAAGATGTAAGTATCCACGTGTCTTCATCGAGGTCTTTTCCTGGACACCCTGTATATTTCAAAATATTTTTAAAATGTAGTCGTAATCAACCTACACATACCCACCTAAACAGGTTTCTATAGCATTTGCCGTTTGGTCCCTAGTTACCGAGGCGTTACTGGTGGCTCACACTGTAGATAATACTAATATCTGAATTGGAAGAAAAGAATAAGATCAATAAACTAATTTCAATAATAATAATTTAACAAGTTTTTTTCAGAGAGAGACGAATGCGTTCCACACAGAACTGATGATTCTTTTCTTTTTCGCTTCTTAAGAGCTCGACATTTTATTGTAGAGAGAGCGCACAGACTGGTAAGAAAATTTAATGTGGGTATGATTAGAAAAACTTATGTATTTATTGGTTTTTAGCTAGTTAACTATTACACCTTCAAAGAAAATAATCCGGAATTTTACGAAGGCGTTAATCTGAGACAGTTATTAAAAATGGGGGATGACTCTATAATTACTGTACCTCCTTACAGAGAACAAACTGGAAGGAGAATTTTGTTGTACAGGATAGGTATGTATATAGATCTAAAAAAATACGTATTAGGCATTACATTACCCTGGATGCTAATTTGTTTGTACGATACCGTACGAATTCGTGCATGTTCAAATTTTACTTCGCCATTAAAAGTACCTAAACAAAATCGATCCAATTGTTTACAACTATGTTAAATATATTTTTGGTAATAATCACATTCATACAAAATATGTAAATCAAACCATTTTCCTTGACACCCGATTGTCAAACATGTCGGGCAATTAATATGAAATTTATAACAGGACAATCACACCGTATATATAGGGTGTCACGGTACTTGATACAAAAAAGTCGAGTATAAATAGATGAGGCCAAAATAATATCAGTTCTTCATATACATTTTTTTCATATCGGCCTTCGTTAACAAGTTACGGGCCCTCAAAGGTAAAAATTAAAAAGTTATTTTCATTTAGTATCTAAACTATTAACTACAGCATGATGGAAATCTGGTGATTCATAACACATGCGTACAGCTTGTTTCTGATGTTGTAAGTGAAACTTCATATTGCCCTGAACATCAGGGATGGACTATGCCCAATAGTTGACAACCCAGAATTTTTGCATAGATGACGATTTCAATCTGTCTGCGTCAAAAATAAGTTCCCTGAAGAATTTTCCAACGATAATATCCTCTTGATTTAACTCTGTAAAATTAAGAGTTTAGGAAATATTTGTGATTTTATGTCACACTGCACATCGAGCGCGCCTCCACCATTTTTTGTTTTTAAATTTTAATTGGACACATTTACTATGTTAGAACCGTAGGTACATATTTTTAAAATAAGAACTTAGAAAATCTTACTGTCTGCTAATGTAATTTTCACTAGCAAAATTTGACAAACACACTTTACACGTAACACAAAATAGAAAAACAAGAATAAGTTAAAGTAAGTTAAAAAAAATAGTTTAAAAGAAAGAAAACTATCAAAATATAGGTCCATAGGTTTTTGAGGAACGTCTGAATGGAAATCATTATTTTGGAGTTTTTGCAAAATAATTTGCAGCCACTATTAGATGATGTTCCATTAGAAACCCGAAGAAACGTTTGTTTATGCACGATGAGGCTCCTCCCCATTTCAATATTGATGTAAGTAATAATAATAATAATTATTATTATTATTTATCCATTGTGTTTAATAATAAATGGATTGAGAGAGTAAGCCGAATTTCATGGCCACCACGTTCTCCAGACCCGATGGACTTCTTCCTATGGAGATACCTGAAAAGTTTAGTGTACGCAACCCCAATACAAACAAGGGATGAATAGCTAAAAAGTATTAAGTTCCATTGTGATAAAATTAGACATACCTACCCCAGAAATGCATTTTCTTGTACAAACAAATAATATTTGTAGACTTAGGAGGTATGTGGAGGTGGAAGGTGCCTATATTGAAAATGTATTTTTATAGTTTTCTTTCTTTTAAATTATTTTTTTAACTTACTCTTGTTTTATTTTTTTATTTTGTGTTATGTGTAAAAAGTGTTTGTCAAATTTATTTTGTTTGTGAAATTTACATTAGCAGACAGTAAGATTACGAATACGCAAGCAGTGAAAACACTGCCTTAAGTCTGACAAATTGTACGAAACAAAATCGTATAGATTTCATAAGAACAGTGTTCCGTTGTCCACCCTTTATACATTTAGTTACAAGTATTTTCTTTATTGTAATTATTTCTTTTCTTTTCATGGGATTAATTTTGTTCATGGGATTATTAAAATATTAAGAATAATATTAATAAAATATATTCTATTTAATTATACATTATATACTCAATTATACTCAACCTTAGTTCACATTTAGACGATATACACATACAAAGGCGTGGTTCCGATTTCCTTTCCCATACCAACCATTGGTATGTCACTGTATTACTGTTTACGATTCAATCTTACTTAACATGTATTTATATTGTTGCGTGTTCTCGGCCAATGTGTCATAAAAAGATAGTTTATCGGCACCTTACATAATGGTGTAGAGATGCTACAAACAGATTTTCTTACAAATTCGTAGTCAGTGTAAACACAGTCTTAAATCCACCTTAAATTTGACATTTCATTCGAATCAATACAATTTCATAAGAACCAATATTTTACGAATTCGCAAACAATGGAACCGCCGGCGCCGCCTTAAATCTTGTATGATACCTTACGACATCATTAATAAATTTTTACGATTTCGCATGCAGAGTAACTGTGGTCTTAACAACTACCCACTCGTATTTCAAAAGGAAGGTGAGTTAAACTATGCTTTCTCATTTTGTTTCCAGAACATTGGGATCCCGAAAAAGTGTCAATCGAGGAAATATTCCAGGGAACGATGATCGTACTGGAACTAGCCATCCTAGAACAGCGAGCACAGATCCTGGGTGGAATATGTATATTTGATTTGGGTGGCCTGTCCATGCAGCAGGCCTGGTATATGACACCCTCCATAGCTCACAAAATGGTACAGATCATGGTGGTAAGTTTTAATATTTAGTTTTAAGGATAATATCATTTTTTACTTTAATCCATATACAGCAAAAAGGTAAATATGTAAATAAATAAACACTGACTTTGCACAGAAATGTGAACATACTGAAGACTGCTAGAGTCGAGAGGGGATGAAAAATCGCATACGCCATACGACACATAAATATACATACTTTGTACAGAAAATGATAGTATAAAAAAATAGCTAATACAATATACATATAATATTGCATTACTTTGTACTTCATACTAGGAAGATAAATAATAATAATGTATTTATTTCCAAAACCTTGTGGATAATGTGAACTTGTAGATCAATTGAATACAAAGTTCATTCTTTTTATTTGAGTATCATTTGATGAAGATTTATCGTATTTCAAAATAAGAAAGATAACAAATGGTTCAGTATGAGGCCGTTTGTGTCATTATTTTTTACTCTTTTTATACTTTGTCTAGCTAATATACAAGGTGTCCCGGAAATGGTGGGCAATCTCTCGGATATGGATAGATAATGAGAAAATAATGTCACAAGTTCATATAAAATTTTTTCCTCCGGGCTTACCCTGTAGAGTTATTAGCTCTTGAAGTTGAGAATTAAAAATGTTTTTTTGCTGTAACTTTTGTATTTTTCAATAAATTTTGAAAATTTTTTGGCTGAATCTATAATTTTTGAAGCTGTTTTGGATGATAATATGAAATCCTCGATAATAATTATGGGAGCCCGGGGGCAAAGCACCCCCACCAAAATTTCTAGAAAAAAAATGTTGTTCCACTATACTCCAAATTTTCCATCATTTTATAAAAATTTATGGTACCTATTTTACGTAAAAGAGGTTACTTATTTAATTTGAGACATTTTATTTAATTGAAACAGATTTAATCGTAGTTGGCTTTTACATATCAGAATAAAGGACAAATAATTTGCAATAGCAGTGTTCCAAATTATGAGAATTTGGACTTAACTAAACTAACTAAACGAAAAGTGCATGACAATCAAAATTTTGTAACTAATATAATTCATAATAAATTCTCAATATTAGTTCCACCTTCCCTTATACAAATACGAGCTCGTTTAACAGAAGACTGTTGCACTCTCCATAACATTTCAGGATTTTGTCGTATTTCATTTGCACAATAAAAAATCCTTTCTTCTAATTCTTCTCTAGTGGTTACAGGTGTGAAATAAACAAGATTTTTGTTTGCAGTAACAGTAACAGGAGCAAACTGACCTAAAGACATTAAAATTTATTTAATATCCATTTTGTTTAATAATAGTAATCGTATTTTTTCTTTTTCTCTTAATCTTTGATCAATGCGTTCGAAAGTTTTGCGATCCGGAATCCTTCTATTAGGATAAGAATGCTGATAAAATCTTTTTGCTGCCGAAGCGTTACACAGAGCCCGCCCGTACATTAAATGCATATCAGCATATTCTTCATTAGAATACTTCATATTTTATAACAAATTATGAGTTATGAGATTAGTCTTAGATTTAAAACTACGTATTTGAAAAGTTTGACAATTTAATTGCCTTTGGCATACTCTGACATGTCAAAACCAACCACGATTAAATCTGTGTTTCAATTAAATAAAATGTCTCAAATTAAATGGTACCTTCCTCTTTAAACGGGTTTATCTCAAAAAATATCTATTTTATGGATATTCAACAAGTATACCTTTTTTACGTAAAATACCATAAATTTTTATAAAATGATGGAAAATTTTTCTAGAAATTTTGGTGGGGGTTGCTTTGCCCCCGGGCCCCCATATTTATTATCGAGGATTTCATATTATCATCCAAAGCAGCTTCAAATGTTATAGATCCAGCCAAAGCATTTTCAAAATTTATTGAAAAATACAAAAGTTACAGCAAAAAACCATTTTTAATTCTCAACTTCAAGAGCTAATAACTCTACAGAGTGAGCCCGGAGGAAAAAATTTTATATGAACTTGTGACACTATTTTCTCATTATCTATCCATATCCGAGAGATTGCCCACCATTTTCGGGACACCCTGTATACGTAATTCTGTCGTTCATGTTTTGATTAGTTTATCGCATTATCTTCAGAAGGTTAATAAAGTTATTGCAAATTGATACTTTTCCTAAATAACGAGCATTTAAAAATTTTTAAAAAGAAATACAAACATTTGACGTCTTTCTCCTGCTTCAGATATTCTGATTTAAAATTTGATAATGCAAATTTTAAGCGCCCTATACAATTCACTGTTATTTTAAAAAACTTGTTATATTTTAAGGCAACTAAGGATTAAAATAATCCAACCGTAAAATATTATTATACACAAGAATATACACTGATGGAAGAGAATTGCTAATGTTTTCGGTAAGCTTTTGCTGATTATATAATTTGCTTGCAGCATTCAGGTTCATCAAACTTTTACTTGAACTTGATGTACCTGTTATGCCTGCAAGCGGGAGATAATAACAACAAGCTGAATAATTTCTACTAAGCAGGAAGTACGACTGTGAAAAGTCTTTTTCCTTAAGAAGTGATAAATAGGGAAAGTAAAAAGATGTAATCGCGAGCGAAGTCCTATGCTTTGATTAAAATATTTAGTTCCTTAATTCCTGAATATGTTTAATTGGGCATCGAATAGTCATTGATATTATTTCCTTAGAGAAAAAAACTATTTCCACTAGTTGTAAAATGAATATGTTTTACAAGGAATTTCATCTGACTGATTTACATACATCGCATTATAAATAGATATGCACGAAAAAAATAATAAGAATTTATTAAAGTAAATTTTTGGGTAATTTTATTTCTATCGGCAATGTAATTTAGTTATGAATTTGTTTCGATAGCTTAATTGATTTGAGACAAATAATTTCTATTTATGATAATCATCAATATTTTTGATATACAGGCTGTCTACTGTAGGAGAGGGCCCCTTCTATGTATCTCGTTTAATATACGAAGCACGTCAAAAATCTTTATATGTTTTTTGGTTGCATTTTTTGAGGCATTTATGCTCGTAAAAACAAATTTGAGATACATGGCCAACTTTGTGAGAATTTATAAAAAAAACGGAAAAGTGCCGAAAGTTTAGGGTCGTCTAACTTTTTTATTTTAAGAGAGAGAAAATTTATTTTAATAAAATTGCATGGCAAAATTGATATTTTTCACCTGGTATAAACAGATTTTGGAACTATCGTATGTAAATTGCTGCGCCCCCTACACGGGCAAAAAAAAATTGTCATCGAAGTAGACTATGGCCAGAAAATAATACTACATGTTGCCTTTATCTTTTATATTTATTATGTTTTTTATAATTTTGATATAAAAAAATATAAAAATTTTCGTGTTGCTTATGTTAATGTAGAAATTGTTTTAAACACGCCAAATATATAATAATAATAAATATATCTACTTACAGAATTAGAGCTTTCCTCTTCCTCAAATGACATACACTTTTTTATTTTATAACACCTTCAAAATGATTTTTCAAATAACAATGAACTGTAACAGTTTTCAAGCCAACAGTTACGTATAATCTATAATAATAAACAGTTTGCCAAATGATGACATTACTGGGGTCTAAGGGGTAACACATTTGTTTTTACAGCTTGCGAGGTTTAGCGTAAGCTACTTTATCTGTGAAGGCTTCTTAATTCCCTCTAATGCAAAAACCAATACTATAATAAAGTAATAAGAAAATCTGTATTTTGCTTAAAACAAGTGCATTATATTTATTAATTCTTTTGTAGTTATTATGTTTAAAATTAATGTTTACATTAATATAAGCAACACGAAAATTTTTATTTTTTTTTACATCAAAAGTATAAAAAATGTAATAAATATAAAAGATAAAGGCGACATGTAGTATATAGCATGAAAGAGGAAAGAACAAGCAGTTATTTTGTGAAAATAGCCTACTTCGATAACATCTTTTTTTTGCCCGCGTAGAGGGCACTGCAATTTACAGACGATAGTTCCAAAATCTGTTTAAACCAGGTGAAAGATCAATTTTGCCATGAAATTTTATTAAAGTAAGTTTTCTCTATATTTTAAAATAAAAAAGTTAGGCGACCCTAAACTTTCGGCACTTTTCCGTTTTTTTTATGATTACTGACAAAGTTGGCCATGGATCTCAAATCTGTTTTTACGAGCATAAAGGCCTCAAAAAATGCAACAAAAAATATATAAAGATTTTTGACGTGCGTCGTATATTAAGCGAGGGGCCCTCTTATAGTAGACAGCCTGTATATATTCTTGACATACAAGATCTGTGTCAAGAACTGAAGAACTTGCCCAACCTTTTCCAAAATCCACGAAGAAAATGCGAGACGTTGCAGAAAATATCGCAATAAACGAGTAGAAAGTCATATGTGGAAGGAGTATAAAAGTTGTTGATTTAGGTGGCCCATAAAATTTTTCTATTGCTGATGTTTGATTCCTCATCAATAAAATTCGTATAGCTTTTATTGATAGCTTACTCAATCTCTAGCGACTATATCTTTCACAAGGCAAATTATAGGTTTTACAACTATTTTAAGTTTAATACCTTATTACTTATTAGTTACTTCTGGTGTTAGGCCATTTTTTTAGTATCTTTAACACTAAAATTTAATCATTTTTTTTGGATCATTTAAAACTTTATTCAAATATACAATACATTAATGATCGCTTATACTTGCAGAAATGTGTAGTTGAGTATAATTTAGTTTAATTGAGTTTTAGTTTAGTGTTTGAAAAATCAATTAAGTAAGTAATCATTGTTCATTTATACTTAAACCTCAACCTCTTTTATTTAATTGTAATAATGGTTGTCAAAAACTCACTTTCTCCAGTCAAATTAATGAAATGGGCGATGCTGCTTATAAAACATTAGAACTTATTATCAGAAAAGCTCTTTATCTTTCAACGATATGGTTGCTCTAAAATCTCTCTATTTTTCCTTAGTACACTCAAGACTTGAATGCTGTAGAATTATTTGGTTCCCTCTCTATAAACTAACACACATAACTTTAAAATTATTTGACAATATTTCTAAAAGAAATATGTATGTGTTTCGTTAGAATCCAAAATATATGTATCATTTAATAAATAATTAACACTGTTATGTAAAAATATGTAAACTAAAATAAAATACGTTGCTCACATTTACTGACAACAAATAAACTAATTGTAACTATTAAGAATGAGACGCAAGTCAAATCCAGTGAAAGGCGATTCGAAGGAAATGGCATAACATTATCTATAATTGGAAATAAAATAAGGCACTAGTTGCCATTTTATCATTTATCTGAGATTGACCTAGTTTCCTTATACCGCATCAATTTATAGACGATAACACAGTACAGTTACGATGGAAAATGAATACAATTATGCGTTTACATCGATGCGCTCCAATAAACTTCTTTTAACCTTTTCTTCTGAAAAATTGAGATTACGAATATCGATACCAGTCGTATAGTAACTTTTACCGGTTGTTTAGAAAGTAAGCAAAATTTGAATATGCTTCATTGGAGGAAGAATTAGGTACGTTTTCTGTTCTTTCTACAGATCAATTAGTGGTCGTGCTGTTGGAAAATCACGGTGCAATTAATATTTGTTTCCAGTGAATCGAAACGGGACTGAAGAAATCAGTAATCAAACTGGGATCACGTTTTCTTAGAAACCGAATAAAGAACAAATCGTGTTCATGAAATAGCTGTCTTATTTTATTGGACAATTCTGGGGATTATTTGTGAATTTTAATACTTGTACAGCAGGCCAAATTTCAGCAATATAAAGAACATTATAACCTGTAAAACAATCAACAAATATATCACTTCGAATATTTCTTGGAGATATTATACATGTTACAGCTTAGCTTCTTTTATGCATGATAGGGCTTCTGCCTATTTAAGTTTAAAAGCTCCACAATATTTAAACGAAGCATGTTCAATCGTTGGACAGGCGGATCTTGAGTTTGGCTTCTTTGAACAGCCGTTTTAAATCCTATAGATTTTTGTATATGGGGCCACTCATAATGTTTAATGTAGAAGATACCTGTGTAATACATTCAAGAATTGAGAAACTGCATTATTGGTTCACGCGCAGTCATTTTCAACATACAGGGTGTGCCGTGTATAATCTATAAAAATTACGCTACAGCTTCCGATATTGATATTGAATGATATTTGTAATAGAAAAGTCTTATACGAAAAGTTCTATTTTTGAGTTTTTTTTTTCTTCAATTAAAGTTGAATTATGGATCAAAATATTTTCTCTGGAACGGTCCTGTCCGTATGCTGTACGATGAGTTACGTGCTGTAGACCAGCCGCGTAAACAAATAGTCGTTGAAAGATAGAAAGATTCTTCTCAATTTGTGGAGAATTTTTCAATGCAAACGTACAAACAAAGAAAAATATATATTTAAAAAATAATGATATTAATATTATTAGTAGTAATTACTATTTTAAATGCGTTGTTGTTACTGCAAGAGTTCGCAAACAAACCCGCATCCGTAAGCATCTGTAGTTTCCAACTGCGTGCACTAAACAAACTCTATTAAAATATGGAACAAACTGAAATAAAACTTACCATTTCTAGAGAGAATGTTGAAATTGATCCCCATTAGCGCGGATACAGGCATGGCACCGACTCACCCAATTTTGGCGAATATTTTCCCAAATTCCAGGTATTCCCGTAAATGTGTCAGCAGCTTCAAGTATATTTTTTCGCAATTCTTCCACCGTAACAATTGGAGTATTGTAAACCAATTACTTCAAGTGACTCGAAAGAAAAACAGTCCATTGGAGTTAGATCGGGTGACCGAGATGGCCACGGCACAGGACCAAAGCGTCCAATCCATCGCTGAGGAAACATTTCATTCAAAAGTGTCGTTACTTCTCGAGTACTGTGTGGAGGAGCCCCATCTTGAAGATAAAACATGCGTGCCCGAATTTGTAATGCCACATCGTCCAATAATTCAGGCAGTCGGTTCTCCAAAAAGTCGGCATATGTTGGTCCATTTAGTCGTCCTTCAAAGAAATAGGGACCCACAATTACATCGCCTATTATGCCAGCCCAAACATTTATCGAGAACCGATGTCGAAAATGAGTTTCCCTAACCACGTAAGGATTTTCATCGGCCCATATGTGCATATTATATAAATTCACTTCATCGCGGTTAAATGTTGCCTCATCTGTTACACAAACATAAGCAGGAAAGTCTACTTGATTGGCACATTGCCGTAAAAACCATCTGCAAAAACGCATTCGTTGATCACAATTCAGGGATAAAATCTGTTGAACTGGATGATAGGGGTACAACAGTTGGCGCCTTAAGATGCGATGTACAGTACGAGTTGAGGTTCCTACTTGCTGTGCGAGTCGCCGAGTACTAATTGTGGGGTCTTCGTCAAGATTTTACAACAATGCATCTTCAACATTAAGGTTCACTTTCTGACCACGTCCTTCTCCTCGAGGAATACTTCCCGAATCTCGCAGCCGCTGAACGCACTGTAGGATTGTATTTGCATATGGGGGGGTGACGTGGCCATCGTTCACGGTACAATCTAGTCGCCGCGAGCGCATTTTCTTCGATTGCACCATATCGACACTTTCAGTAATAGTAAATGCATTGTTTTCTCGGTTCATTGTAAAACTAGTTTGTGCACAAACTAAAAAATTAAGTAAAGTAAGAAATAAGAATCTCGTTTTTAATGTAATCGGCACGCAAATCTTATTTTTTACTTCTTTATAAAAATTACACTGCCACTATCGTGGCATTACAAAATAAAAACTTTTGACTGGAATCTTTTACTTTTTAACACTAATGGGTCGATGGACGATGCGTAATATTTAATAATTAAGTGAATAATGAATTCAATACAGATACAAAGTCAGTTGACTGCACAAATTTTCTAACAATGTAACCTAATCTTCTTTTAAAAATTTAAAATTTTTTTTCGTATATAGTTTTTTATTACAAATATCATCAGGAAGCTGTAGTTTAATTTTTATAGATTTTACACGCCACACCCTGTATATTATGATGTTTTATGGTTCTTCGTTCCTAATAAAAGTTTCTTTAAATTTATTCTCGTTCGGTCTAATATATTTATACTGTAATAAAAGCTTGTATTTCCTTTTGGATAGTAGATAAAAGTGTACGTAATTTCATTTTGTAACTTTCCCAATATTTAAAAAATAAAAATTACAGATGGATACATTTTCTCTGGAAATTTACTTCATAGGGCAATATCTTCATTAAAATTTAAATTGGTCATATTTTTATTGAAGAAATATTAATTTGAACTTGTTTCAGACCTCGTTCCCAATGAAGATCCACGCCCTGCACATAGTGAACCAGTCCTGGATTTTTGACATCATTTACAACTGCTTCAAACCGTTCCTGGACGAGCGGATGAAGTCGAGGATATTCTTCCACGGGGAAGACATGGATAGTCTCCATCAACACATTGACCCCAAACACTTGCCAGAGAGGTACGGCGGGATACATCCGGACTACAGCTACAACGACTGGGTGAATTATTTCGAAACTAACGAGAAAATCCGCTGGGAACTGGAATCCTTAGGTTACAGAGATGAACCGGCTGATAACAATAAAACCGAGGATTTCATAGTGACCGAATGATTTTCTTATTTTTATATGAGGAAGTTCTGTTTGTGCCTGCATTACCTTGTCACTTGGAGGTTTAGTAATTTCGAATACACTAGAAATTACAAGGCTGTGAAGTGGTTTTCTCTTTGTTACGTCACGTTTGAAAAGGTTGCTGGATTGAAGCATGACTCATATTTTTCAATGTGTGATGAATTTGAAAGACAGAAAGAAAAAGTTACCACATTAGTTATCTTATCATATTTCACAAAATATGTCAAAAGATGCGTCACGGAAAATATAAAAGATATTTAAAGAGAGGGATTGTAACTTTTTTATTCCTACAAGCTGTATGCCCGCAACTGCAACTTGCAAACAATTTCATGTGCATTATTGTTTCATGCACGTTGAACAGCAATTTTATTAAGCTTTCCAAAGGTGTATCGTATGTACAAACAAATTCAAATGTACCAAGAAAAAAAGTTGAGATTCTTAAAATTACTATAATAATTTTTACATATTTTTCCAAAATATATCCAAACCCGATAGTAGCAAAATGGTATCGTACGCCATTTAACCGTTTTTCTACCTCTTATAGTTTCCGAGTTCCTAATACATGCATCACCAAAATATATCATCTGGTATACAAAACTATAATGTTTACAATATGTTACTAACATTGGGAGGAATGTTAATTGTGAATAACAAAAAATAATCTAGACGTATTTTGTAATGGAAAATTTCTGTTTGTTTAAACTTTCATGCATGAGAGCAAAATGTAAATAACAAAAAATAATCTGGGCGTATTTTGTAATGGAAAATTTCTGTTTGTTTCAACTTTTATGCAAGAGAGCAAAATGTGATATAATACTAACTATGTACTCTTATTAATCATTGAAATGTGTTCAACTTTCTTTCATATTCTAAATGTAGGTCTGCATTAGGAAATAGATGGGCGAGTTGTTAATAACAATAATATAAGAAAATTCCATTCCGCAACACTAAGATCTTTTTGTATGATTATTCGAATTAAACTTTGGTGAATGTAATTATATTTTTCAAATATATTCGTATATAATATGTACTTTAATTTTTATTTGTCGTTATTACTATCTTAATATTGGTTGCAGCTGGTTTATTTAAATTGCAAATAGTTTGGAAAATGTATAATGCATTTTAATAGGGAAGTTTAACTAAAGTTAAACCCTGAATTTTAACCACGAAAATTCAGACCTTCATAGAGTAAGTAAATATAATGGCACTTTATATAAACTTGTTTTTTAAACACTACCGAAATACAGAATATTAGTCTTCGGAAAAGTATTATTTCTCTAAATATCTTTTGAACAAATGCAGATATTGAAGTGAAGTGCGCAATACGTGAATAAACCGTCTTTTGTAAACCACTTTTAAAAATATTCAACCTTATTCTTAAGCACAATACCTTTCTTGACTTATGGAAGCAATCCCGAGTATGTCCTGTTTTTAAGAAAGGAAATAAGAATGATATTGAGAATTACCGACCTATTGCCATTTTATGCAACTTCTCTAAAATATTTGAAATATTAATTCATGAACACCTTTCCTTTTAAACAAAGAACCTGATAATTCCCGAACTACATGGATTCATGAAGGGCAGATCCACAGTGTCGAACCTTGTATGTAGCACTCAGTTTATTGCCGAAACGCTGAATAGGAGGGGTCAGGTGGACGTCATCTATACTGACTTCTCTAAGGCATTTGACGGGCTTGATCACGGTAAACTTGTGTAAACTTGAAGCTTGCGGTGTCAGTAGATCCTTTCTCCAGTTGCTAAAATATATTTCCCACCTTGTTCAGTTTGTACGGTACTGTGGTCACAGCTCTGTGTTCATCAATCAAATATCTGGTGTGCCACAAGGCTCCATACTTGGACTTTTGCTTTTTATTTTGTATATTAATGATATCGCCCAAGATCTAAATGTTCACTTCTTCTTGTACGCTGATGACCTCAAGCTCTATGTAGATATTAACTCCGAATACTTAATCGGCCTGAATTTGTTAAAGATCTCGACATCAAATTAACATTCAATAAACATATGGAAGAATGCATAGCTGGAGCGTATGATAATCTGGGGTTCATACTACGTAACAGTAGAGATTTTAAAAACATATCTACATTACGAGTATTATTTAATAGCTTTGTTAGGCCTAAATTGGAGTACGGCTCTGTAATTTAGTCTTCAAGTTATAATTGTCATATAACGGCGTTAGGGAAAGTACAGCGAAGGTTCTTTAAATCCGCAAGTTTCATATTGGATGGGATTTATCCAACCAGAGGGTATTCACAAGACTTATTATTGAAACGATTTGAGATGAGCAGTCTAATTAGATAGAGGATTATGAATTCTATAATTTTCCTATACAAGCTTGTTAACAATGGTATGGATTGCATTATGCTTACCTCTGTTGTTAGCTACAGAGTTCCTAGAGCCAACGCTAGATCTAATAATTTATTTGTTGTTTCCTACTCCCGTACTAATATTTTGCAGTGGTCTCCCTTGTATATGATGCTAAGAAATTACTGTAACATTGAAGAACGGCTGGATATATTTAACTGTACGCTTGCAGATATAAAGCGTGCTTATACATTTTAAAATCTGTATTTTATAACTCATTTTTGTCTTTATTTTATAATGTTGTTATTGAATCAGCGAATAGCGGACTGTATAAAAAATTAAGGACTAACAACAACAAAAAGTTATTAATGTACTCACCTTTCGGCAAAACGGGGTTCTGGTCCATCACTGGAGAACTCAATAGGATAGGGGAGGGAAAATGGGATGAGTTCTTAATAACAATCAACAACAATAAATCAAATTATTTCAAAACTAGATAAAACTAGGCATCGCGTGTGTTCTTCGATGCGAGACTGCCTTTTTTACCTATTTACTGATATCGATATGGAGATAGGTATGTATTTATTTTCCTTTAATTGTAGGCAACCAATATTACCCCTTTAAGAATGCCTAAACAGTTATAATATTGTTAATTATCTTATATTGTTTTGCCGTTGTTTTTTAACTATTTCTATTCCGTTTTTATTGTCTTTATACCATTTTGCTAATTAATAGAAATTATGCTACTCTTATGTTACATATTTTCTGTTTTTATTCATCCTGTAAAAGGGTTCTCATCCCATTGGATGAATTAAATTAAATAAATAAATCAAATTAAATTAAATTAAATGCCATTCAACGTGAATAAATTAAGTCTCAAACCTGTGCGTAGATATGAAATACTTATGCAAATTAATTACATTTGCCTCTAAATTTACGGTGTGCCACTGGAAAAAATGTTAGTAATTTTTGAAATGTAAATTTAATTTTGAACGAAAACGATTTGCATAATTTTTAATGTTTTGGTGCCGATTAACAACACAGGCACACAAAAAAATTTCATGAACCAGAGGGCAGACCCCACTATTCTTAGGTTTTTGGAGTCGCTGAAACCAAATATGATCACAAAAAATGATTCCACTTGTCCGTTTTCCCGCTAGCACCCCCTGAAGGAGGTTAAATTTTAAATTTTCGTACAAAATTAAGATGTATGCGTATTTCTATGTTTTTTGGGACGCTGAAATCGAAAATGACTACAAAAAATGATATTCACTTACTCGATTACCCTCTTACACTCCCTTACGAAAGAACCAGCATGATCTATATGAAAGTTGGCTCTCGGTAAATTGCGCTAACGTTTTCGGAAAAAAGAGGAGAACCAAAGTTTTCATGGGCTCGACGTTCAAAATTCCAACGATCCAAAGTCAATTACCTGTTAATTAGACAAGTTAAGAGTACCTCCAGCCCCTGTGTTGTAAACGTCGATACTTCACCGATCAGAAATATCAAATGTATTTATGATTTGGTTCAACTCTTAGCGCAACCCAGGAACAACGGCCTGGAGGTGGTAGGTTTCTGTTCCTTTTGGGGTGCTTGATTAACGTGAATCCCCTTGCCTCTCACAATTTGGGGTGCTTGATTAACGTGAGTCCCCTTGCCTCTCACGGTTCGGGGTGCTTGAGTAAAATGAGTCCCCTTGCCTCTCACGATTCGGCATTTACCTCTTTCTATGATACCGAACTCTCTTCCTTTCAAACGATCTTCTAAGCCAGTTAAACTGTTATCCGTTTTCACCGCGTGAGATGTCTTAAGGCGGGTATCCATTTGTGTCAAATGGTTGCATGGTACGTGTAACAAATTTGACACGCGTAACTAATCCGGGAGGAACCATTAGTTGTCGGTTTTTAGTCGTCGCATCAAAGGGATGCAACAGTACTTTCTGCCACATGTTGAGACGGGGTTACGCTTTTGGCCGTAACGTTGCCTGTTGCACATATGATTTTGTCTTATTTTTTGTTTCGTCAGTCTTTTGCATATGGTCTGGGGTCAGTCTGTTTTATGTAGTGACTAGGATGAGTGTGTTTTTCTGTGTTTGTGCCATGGAGTGGAATAAAGAAAAGATTTCCGGAGATTTCCGTTTCTTATTCTTCAAAATTGTATGATGAATAATAATATATGACGCTGTTGCTAACTGCAAATGCCGTCAATCCATTATTGCAGTCAGGTTCATACTGCGAGTTTATGTTCCTGTGTCGTCTCGTAACCTTATTTTGTTACGTTGCGGAATGAATAATTCTACCAAAACCACATATACTTTCACAGCGAACCATGTCACCTTTTGCAACGGGCCGTAACATGTTCGTTGTTACGTTACGGAGCATTGCCACAAGTGGATACCCGCCTTTAGTCGCAAAAGTAGATACGGAATCAATTCTATTCCGGAGGCATAAAATTAGATTCATCTCTTAAACGTAAATAAAACTGGTCGGTGAAGAGTAAAAACATTAAAATCGAATAGAAAACAAAATGCAAAAGGAAAAAAAATATATCTTGTCTAGAATAAGGTGTCAAGTTCAAAATATCAAAAGGCATAATAAACACGGTTATGATTATTACAAAAATCATAATTCGGTTTTAACGTCCCAAAAAAAAAATAAACATACATCTTAATTTTGTATAAAGGTTTAAAATTCAACTTCCTTCAGGAGATGGTAAGGGGGTGTTAGCGGATAAGAGAAGGGTTAAATTAATTAATTTTTTATAGTCATTTTCGGTTTCAGCGTCCCAAAAAAACAAAAAATACGCATACATTTTAATATTGTACGAAAATTTAAAATTTAACCACCTTCAGGGGGTGTTAGCGGGAAAACGGGCAATTGAAATAATTTTTTATGGTCATATTCGGTTTCAGCGACCCCAAAAACCTAGGTATAGTAGGGTCTACCCGCTGGTTAATGAAATTTTTTTTGTGTGCTTGTGCAATTTATAAGTGTTTAACTGATCTGCTCATACCCTATTTTTTTTTTAAATTGTAACAGCTTCTCAGAAACTAGGTCGTAAGGGTCAATGGAAAAAATTATTAAATTTGGAAGAAGAAAATGCTGCTTCATTTTTAATATGTTGTTTCTCTTTTATTTCAACATTAAAACATCGTTTTTACAAATTTGTATCTACCAAAACGGCAAAAAGTATGTAAAAAAAATAATTTTGATTCAAAATAAAAGGTACACTTCAAAAGTGATAAAAAATATTATTTCTTCACTGGTTATCAATTATCATTACTTTTGAGAAAAATATAACCAGAGACTTCATATTTACGCCACTGGCTTAATTAGGATCTTTTTTTTCATTGAAGATATTCTCAGATATAACATTTCCTTTTGAAAATTATGGTAAAACATAAACATAGTAAAGAGAGCATTTGGATTACTTACATTTACACAAAAAATAATGTTTAAGCTGACATTGCGAGAAAGAACTACTATAGAGAATAATGCTCTGAACATCATTATTATACCCGCAATATAGTAAAACTAATCACTTCGAAACCAGTATATGTCTGGTGGTTTGACTAGCGAATGGTCCTATTTATTTTATTTATTTATAATTTAACGGTGGTCGAGGCGTTGGTTCGCCGAATAGTTGCTTCTCGTAATACCATACGTTTTATAAATTGCTTAAATAAAGGTATAGATTTCATAGTATCTGCAAAGTAGCAGGTCACTCTCTGTCAGTTTCACGATTTGAAGGCCAACGAATTGACTAGTCAAATAATCATTACTGCCTCTCATCCACATACATAAAAAATTAATTTATGCATTTAATACATAGTTCCTAACAATTATCTAAGACGAACGAACTGCTTACAGATTTACACAAATGTGAAAAATTTATTTAAAATAACTGGTTATTTGAAAATGCACAAAAATTAATGTGAGTACATGACATGAGTATATGAATAAATATTTATTCTGCACTTAAGGTATGTATGAATAAACTTGATTTAATTAATAAGGACTGATGAAAACATCTGTTGTACATAAAAAAATTAGAACGGTTTATCTTTTAATCCACAAACTATATAAGCAAATAAAATAATTAAAAATGCATTTAGTTGAGACATGAGTCTATTTATAGACCATTTGTTGACAGATTTAGATAATATGTACTTATTTACGTCTCATTTATATTGAAACACGTTGATGAAAAGTAAATAAATAACAAAAATTAATAGAGGTAAAATACTGGGAGTATTTTTCAGTCCTCACTAATTTTACATAAACTGATTTATGTATATGTACTTAATATATTTATTAAAATTGAATATGTGCCACATTTTGTATTATAATTGCTATTTAATATATTTACGTTTTGTCGTTATCACAGTTTTATTATCTGGTGTTTAAAGTGTGTATTTCGAAATGACCCAGTCAGTTCGATAAAAACATTATGTGTATAAACATTGAAATTTGAGTGAATAATCAAGTAAGTATCTTTTGTATGTTATATTGTTATTAAAATAATTTGACGGAAGTTATTCGTTTGTAGCACCATATAATGAGATTTTATGTGTTTGCTTGTTGTCGAAACTAAGTCAGTTCAACATTTCAGTGTACTGTGATTTTTATTTTTATTTTAACCAGAAATATGTATGCTTCAAGTAATTGTACGAAGCAGGCTACATCGACTCTTTTGGGTGGTTACCCGTATTCCCTGAGGAGGGAAGTAGTAAAAATAGTTAAGATGTATGATGGGTAAATTGTAAAAACTGAAAAATATCAAGTGTTTTACATTCAAAAAAAAGTTTGTTTGTTTAAAATTAGTATTTATAAAAAAATCTCCAGTACGCCACTGAATTTTGTGATAAAAACGACGCAGATGACCTTTTCACAAAAAAAAATGTTAAAAAATTAAATACGCTCTTAACTCTTTAGGCCGGCCGTCCTTTGGATGCGTTTTCCCCCGAATTATTTTCGTCAGAAATCAGGCTAATAAATTTTGCCAGATTTTGCCCATGTGGAATCGTCCACTAGACAAGCTTTTGCTTCGCAGAAGTCAGTCGTACATACTGATTTATCAAGTCAGCATGTTATACTTGTTAATAATATGGATGATTATCTTTTGACGCAAATCTTTCAGCGACGCTGGCTGTGTTTTATAGATTTTACTTTTTAGGTATCCCCACAAAAATAAATCAAGGAGCGATAAATCCGGTAATCGTGGAGGCCACTCAATGCTGCCTCTTCTCCCAATCCAATTCCGTAGAAAACGTTGGTCCAAATACTGACGGACAATTAACGCATAATGCGGAAGAGCACCGTCCTGTTGAAATATAAAATGATCTTCATCATACTCTGAAACATTTTCAATAATATCAGTCAAGGCAGGGTCAATAGCGTCTTCCAGTAATTGCAAATACATTTGGTCAGATACATTTAATTTTTCCGGTTGCTGTGTATGCACCTTGTGAAAAACTCTTGGGTTTGAATCGGAGCATTAGCGGCAATTGTGACGATTTACCGTCCCGTTCAAGAAAAAACTGTATTCATCAGAAAAGCAGATGTTAAAAAGGAACTGTGGATCGTTCCCTGCTCGCTCATTGTTTCGCAAAATTGCAAACGGCGGTCATAATCATCCTCATGAAATTCCTGGACTAAATGTATTTTGTATGGATGGTATTTATTCTTCTTCAAAATGGTTTGTATGCTAGTTCGATTGATCCCAGACACAGATGCCAGCTGCCTCGTACGTATCAAGATGATCTTGTCCCAAAACTGCAACTTCACTAGCTTCATTAACTATAGGTTTTCCAATTTCTCGTTTTTTGAAATTTTTTTTACTAACTCTAGAACATACTTCCTCCTGACATGTCGATCTTGATGTTTTTCTTTAAATAGCTGAGCTGTCTATTCACACTTTTATTGTTCATAAAGTAAAGCGAAATGATATCTACCCTTTCCGCAATGGAATAAACCATAGTGTTTAATTTTCAAAAACACAAGAAAATAATTCGGAATCCACTAATTTTACGTTCATTGTGTGCGTATAGCATTCATTTCTGTTTTTTATAATTGTATTTTTCTACGAAAGTGATAACAAATCGCCAAAAACCAATGTAACGCAAGAAATAATAAATGTATACCATTGGCGTACTTAACTCGAATGACTGACATTTTTACCGTTACTAATTATTGTTTGTACATAAGTTTCAACTTTAAAATCAAAATTCTTAATAAGTATTGGGCGGAATTATAAAATTTAAAGTCTGTTGTAAAGAGAATTGTTAAGAGCTTTCAAAAGAAATATTACTCAACCCCCAATGCCATTTAAATATTTTGGGGTGATGCTTACCCTTGCTTGGGGGTGAAAGTGGCAGAGTCAAAAATACCAGCAAAGAATGTCCCCCTTTAATCTAAAATCGACAGGTCTGAGCGTTTTTCTACAATCTTGACGCAGTTCCTGAAAATGGCTCTGTTTCGTTTTCATTTGGCCACCCTGTATTTAATAATACTATACCTCAAGTCTTTCATGTTTATTAATTTTTTACTATTTAATAT
The DNA here is from genome assembly GCF_000390285.2 of Anoplophora glabripennis. Taxonomy (NCBI): domain Eukaryota; kingdom Metazoa; phylum Arthropoda; class Insecta; order Coleoptera; family Cerambycidae; genus Anoplophora; species Anoplophora glabripennis. The sequence goes on along the minus strand of NW_019416408.1, from coordinate 340,761 downwards.
AGCAATTTAATAGTAAAGTATTACGTTTACTATTAAATTTAAATGTATACTGTTAATTTATGTACTAATATTAAAGCAACACATTCAAAAAATTAAATTTACTGCAAAGTTTTTACTAATCTGTTCCCATTTTATTATAATATAACAAGTATAGAAAAGATAATAGAAATACTTCACTCCACAAAATATAATAACTATATAACTTTAAATGTTGTTCGTTTAGTTACATTTCATGGACTTTGTGTGAGCTTGCTTCAGTAGTTTGTGAGCACTGGACATGCGCTTCTCAGTTGCAAACTTTATTTTAGTCTTTGCTCATGTAAAAAACACAAGGTAAATAAGTCTCGTTCAAATTAAACTAGTTATTAAAGTTACATAGGTTTCGTACTAATTTAGTAAGCTTGCTGGTTACTGATGAGGGCGTATTAATATTAAAATAAACATGTTCTTATTTGTTTCAGAGCATTTGTAGCAATAATGGTTTATTTTTACCAGTCATAAGTTGAATATTAAATAGTTTTAAAAAGTGTAAGATTTACCTACCTTTGATTTATTTAATTGAATTTAACTAAAATTGTAAGTTATGGAGTATTCTACATAGATAATAAACAATAAAGTAATTTTAATTTAAATGTAACTTACGTGAACTTACAGGTTAGTTCGATATTGGACAATAATTTCTTCAGTGTAGCTACTTTTTCTCCTCGAGAAATGCGAGACACCTTAAAAGTGATGAATTTGGCCCACCAAACATTTAGTACCTACAACTATAAAAAAAATTGAATAATCAGTGCCTATGATATATTTGAAGCCTTAAAATATACATAGATGAGAAATTCTTCTATTAAGATATTCCTTTTTTGCTCGAATAATTTGAAAATTTTTGGTTCAATTTTTATATGTAAACCCTACCATTTAAAAAAACCACATATAGTCCGTACGATATTTGTTGAGATACAATTCCAAGAAAATAATAAGCCATTAAAGTTCTGTTATCGGAACTACTGTAACAATTTACCGCGGCAGAGGTGTGCCTTGAAATTTTCCGCCAATGTCTTTCTGCCTTCGGGTGCCGATTACTGCAGCAGGGGGACGCCTTGAAATTTTCCGCCAATGTATTTCACCTCGAGTGTCCAATGCAGTTAATTCCAAGAAAGTGAAGCAGGGGTCTTCTTGATATTCTATCTCAACAAATATCGTACGGACTATACCTAATTGCGAACTTAAATCAGTCTACGAGATAATTCGTTATGTCTCTGAATCACCTTGTATAATAAACATTAATATTGAATATTACCAACTATTTAAATTTTTATGTAAGTATGTTAAACTTAATTTGAAAAACATTATGAAACTACAAATTGCAGGTACATTTGTAGAAGCAGTTCTTATATGTGTATTATTTTTTTACATTATTTTACACTCCCTACGCATTACAATAAACACACTTTACAGATATGTCACTTTTAATAGTAAACTTTCTATAATTAATAATGTAATTTATTATCATTCGTCATCCTTAGACACCTAATCCGAAGTTATGTTCATTGTTGCGAATGTTCATACATAAATTAATGTTATTCGAAAACGGTACATCTCATCGAAATCACAATATTGGTACATAGATCTTGATTATTTTATTTTTAAAGAAATATTTGTAACTTTTTTGAATATAAACCAAAAACACGCAATTCAAACAATTGAAATATAACCACCTTTTAACACAGATTGCTTTTTCAAAAATCTAGAATTAAAAATTTTACAGCAGCTGTTCCTTCCAGTTGCAGTGGTGCATTGCCCTTTATTGCATACTACTCTATTGCTTAAGCCTATCTAATGGTTTTTATTGCATTGCATTTCTGATCGCTTGCTCCCAATCCCGATTTTCGTTTTGTAATGCCCAGATCTCCATGAACTTGATAAATAAATCGACTAGATTCTCAGTACAAACACCTTTCCAAGAGATTGGTATTAAGAACTGTATATTCTTATAATTAAAATAACATGCTGTAATCATACGCCATCATGTCGTCAATACGCGAGAATTTTTAACAACATATCATTTCAGTCTTGTATTCTGAAAACGGTGTTGGTGTGATTTCAAAATTCCAAATTTTAGCTGAATGCATCGTAACCAGGGAAAAGATGTAGTTGCTTCAGATTTCTACTTCAGTTGTCAATTACGAACTTAAAATTTTTGTGAAATTTGTGACTATTAAATATTATTTATGATTCACATTAACTTACTATTTAAATGTCAGCGTCTAATGAGATTGGATGTAATTTCACGATACTAACTTTAAATGTTTACTAATCTCCGTAGACGCAAACTGTCGTATAGACGTCAGGTAATTTAATCATAAAAAACTTCCTTTCAGCAATTATAACTTATTCTTACATTTTTCGTAAGCACGTAATCCTCTGTGTACAGGGTGAGTCGCGAGAATCGCAACAAACTCCAGGAATGGATTCTACGTTGTGGCACTCTAAACACTTTCTGCTTCGTTTATATCTCTCCTGATTGCTGCACGTATTTCTTTAATAAATGTTGATGATACGTCGAATTAGTGCCTCCCTAGTGTTCATTCCGACTTTGTACACTTCCATAAACAGTAATTCAATGCTGTGAAGTCTGGAGGTCCTGGAGGTCAACTAATAGACCACAGCGGCCAATACAACGCCAATCTTTAAATGAATATCGTATAACAATATTTGAATTTTTTCTTATTATTTTTATTTGTAAAATCCATTACTGGAGTTTGGTGCAATTCTTCTGACTTACCTTGTATGTGGTGAAAAAATCAGGTCGTGATAAATAATTTCTAATTCAAATAACATTTGAAACAGTTCATTGCGTTCGCAGAGCATCTCTGACGTCACACCACTCGACTGGCCGATGGACATTTGTATCTTAATAGCTATTAAAATAAAATACTAGAGCTAATAATAAANTATTTTTAGTGATTGAGTCATGTCTTTGTTTTTCAAAAGTCTCCTCATTGCATGTACACATCTGTTTCCTGCCATCAGTCTTGCCTGTATCTCTCTTTTTATATCTGGCCTTCTGGAGAACACTGCGCCTAGATATCGGAATTCCTCTACTTCCTCGAAATTGTATACTTTGTTATTTTCTGTTCTTATTGTCAAATTATTGCCTACTTTGTACTCTTTATCTGTCCATGTCATATACTTTGTTTTATTTTCGTTTATCTGCAATCCTACTTTTCGGGCCTCTCTCTCTAGTTGTTTTAGTTTTGTTTTCAGTTCTTGCTGTGTTCTTGTTACGATTGCAATATCATCCGCGAACGCCAGACACTGGTGTCTTTAAGCATTTAACGTAGTGAAAAAAATTAAGTCGATAGCTTTCATGTTAATAAATAATAAAAAAATCAATTAAAACAGTTTTGTGCCAAAAGGGTTACCTACTTGATTATTTTTATCAAACTATTTTTGCTAACCAAAAATCGCACTCTGAAAATAGCAGATCACTGAAAAATACGCATCACTATGTCACGTATTTCAATTGAAGACTGAACCCTTGTGTCAATAAGTCAGTTTATTTGAAACACTATATTTCTGCAAATACACGAGGCAAATCCACAAAATAAAAAAAGAGTACTGAGACTGCTCCCATGTAGTTGGTAACGCTGCTTTCAAGGCCACGATGTTGGGTGTAGAACGCCTGCTCATTTGCCTCAGTCAGTTGAGAACTGTTGTTGTAGTGGCGTGTTGAAATGAGTGCCGCTATTCCGAATCCCGCCAGCTGCAAGGTAAGGAGCATAAGATTTCTTCTTGCAAATGAAAAGGTGCCGTTCCAAATTTTTAACGAAAGCAAAACTGTTTATGGGGATGTTGTGATGAATCGTACTAATGTGTACAAGTGGTGTCGTGAGTATAAAGCTGACAAAACGATGATCCAAGGAGTGGACATCCCTCAATCTTGAGTGGTGCACAAGATCGACGAAATGGTTCGCGGCGACCGTCAATTGACTTTGGACAAGATGCAGTGTTTCCACAATCAGATCTCTTCTGCATGAAATCATTGCTGAAACACTTCATTATCAAAAATTGTGTGCGAGGTGGGTACCAGAACAGCTGCTCACGGATCAACGCAAAGCCAACAGAACTGCACCTTCACGGGAATTTCTCGAGCGCTTCGAACCGGAAGGTAGACAATTCTTTGACTATTGTGACTGGCGACTGAACGTGGGTGGTCCACTACACAAAAAGACAATCAATACAGTGACAACATCCGTCTTCACCATTCGCGAAAAAAATGAAAACCGTTGTTTCGGTCCAAAAAATTATGGTAACTGTGTTTTGGGACCGTAAAGAGATTATCCTCATTGACTGTTTGCTTCAAAGTAATACAATTAATGCTACGCGATACTGTAAAACTCTGAAAACACTGTTGAGGGCGATACAGAACAAAGGAAGAGGAATGTTAACGAAGAGAGTATGCTTGTTGCATGACAATGCACATCCAAGCACAGCTAATACCACAAAGCAACTATGGATTCTTTCGGTTGAAACATCATCAATCATCCCGCATACAGTCCAGACCTGGCAACTTCCGATTTTCATCTTTTCTCTTCTCTGGAGGTGTTTATAGGTAGAAAACAGTTGTCTATCCACAATGAGGTCCACAGTACTGTGAAACAATGCGCCCGAGAGGCGGCGGGAGATTTTTTTGATGAAGGTAGCAGAAAGTTCATCCCTCGGCTCACAATTCATCCGGCATTTAGGGTGAACTACGTCGAAAAATAGTGTTTAATGTACCTTACCTGAATATATAAATTTTTCATAAATATACTGCCGATGCCGTTTCGATTTTTTTTAAATTGAGTACTCTGTAGAAATGCCTCGTAGGTTTAACAATGTACTCTTTTGGTGCAAATATGGAATCTTTGTAGTTAATAGAAAACTGAAGTATGAAATAGGAATATCTCTTTTATAATAAATAATTTGACTTGACTAACAAAAGAAAAGCAAAAAAATAAATATTGTATCAGGATCAGGTATTCCTTGTTTTAAAGTTGTAAAGTTGCAAGTTACAAAGATGACTTAAAACAATGGTATTTATAATACTAGTGAGCTACGGTATATACCGGGTGTCCCACTTTAAAAAATACTCGTGAATATCTCTTAAGTTAAGGGCTTAATGAAAACATTTTTCAAATAAAAGTTGTAGGGTTTTGAGGGGGGACATCTAATGGTGACCTTGACCATGACCTTCAAGGTAATTTCAAGGTCAAGTTGATTTTTTCAAATGGAAACATATTTTTGACACCAGATATGAAAAGAGAAGAAAATTTTACATCCGACTATGACCTTGAACATGACCTTCAAGGGCATTTGAAGGTCTTTTTAGTTTTTTGTTGCAAAATTCATTTCCGTCTTACCGAATAATGTACTCGGGGGTTTTCGAGGCGCTGATCGCGAATATGAAATCAGAATTTGAAAATATTCAAATCCAATATGGCCGACCAATTTTTGGTAAACATTTTTAATATGCATATGGATTAATACGAGTACTTTAAAAATGCTTCAACCTACGTTAAAACTCAAGGTCGAGCCGAGTATCCGACATATTGGATCTGCCGTATCGGATTTAACTATTACTAAAATCTGAGCTAATCTGAGTTCAAAAACATTTGAATATGCATATGCATGCTGCAAAGGGTTAATGGGTATTCTGGAAAATTATGGCGAGCCCCACATATCAAAAAAAAAAAATATATGAACAAGATTAAAGTTTTGCCTGCAAAATACTAGAATGACCTTCAAATGACTTTTGAAACTTAAGGTCATGATCAAGGTTATATCCGGAAGCAAAATTATCCGCACTTTCTATTTTGGTCTGGAAGATACCGGTTTCTATTTGAAAATTAACTTGACCTTGAAATGACCGTGAAGGTCACGGTCAATGTCATAGATGACCGTGAAATGGCCCGCTCTTCTCATTTCTGGTCTCAAAAGTAGAATTTTGCAACAAAAACTAAAATGACCTTCAAATGACTTTGAAGGTCATGATCAAGGCCATAGTCGGATGTAAAATTTTCTGTTCTTTTCATTTCTGGTGTCAAAAATATGTTTTCATTTGAAAAAATCAACTTGACCTTGAAATGACCTTGAAGGTCATGGTCAAGGTCACCATTAGATGTCCCCCTCAAAACCCTACAACTTTTATTTGAAAAATGTTTTTATTAAGCCCTTAACTTAGGCAATATTCACGTGTATTTTTTAAAATGGGACACCCGGTATATTTGGAAAATGTTTAGCCCTCGAGGCCGTACGCTAAGAGGGTTAATTTTCCTAAGTGACTTATAAGACATAACACACGAGTGCCATACAAAATCTTATCCAACACTTTCGTAGAATTTCGTTTTAATAATAAATGAAAGTAACTTAAAATTTCAAGTTGTCAATGTCAGAAAAAGTAATTTAACGAAATGAATATATTTTTAAATATTACAAAGGAGGCGAGTGAACCTAAATTGTGCCTGTAACCAAGGGTTTCATAACTCACTAGAGACTTATGATTTATAACTCACTAGTGAGTCATAGGCCACATTATTCCTTTAAAACCAAGGAAATTATAGTATCATTATACAGGGTGTTAAAAAAAGAGTGTAAAATATTTCAGGAGGTAATAGTATGAACCAAAATAAGCAGAAAAGTCTTAATAAACATGGGTCCGCAAAGTAACGGTTGCGGAGATATGGACCACTATTCGTTTTTCAAACATTTTATTTTATTAGGAATAAACCGACAAAGGAAGCTTTTAACAAACAAAAAACAAAGTTACAGAAGATGTTCAAAGTGCCCTCCGTCCATTTCCAAGCAGGCACGACATCTTCGTCTCAACGATATTCGAACTCTTTCGAAAACACCCTCCTTGGTTTGGATTTCTTGACACTTTTGATTAATCCGTAGCTGCAGCTCTTCCAGGCTATTTACAGGAGTACCATACACTAATGTCTTCAAATATCCCCAAACAAAGAAATCTAGAGGGTTCAGATCAGGCGATCTTGGAGGCCATAAAACAGGTCCGGCCCTTCCTACCCATCTATGTGGAAAAGTTTGGTGTAAATGCTCTCTAACGGCCATGGAAAAATGAGCTGGAGCACCATCATGCTGGAACCACATTTGTTGCCTCTGATTCAAAGGAATGTCTTCCAAAAACTCATACAGTGTGTTCTGCAGAAAGTTGAGGTAAGCAGCGCCTGTTAATCGGTTTGGTAAAACAACAGGACCTAGAAACCTGTCACCTACAATACCCATCCAAATGTTTAATGAAAAACGTGCCTGATGTCCAGATTCTATTAGAGCATGAGGATTTTCGTCGGCCCAAATATGCGTATTGTGAAAATTAAACACTCCATTTCTTGTGAACCCGGCCTCATCAGTAAAAAGAATGTTTGCAAGAAAACGAGGGTCTTCAGCATCATGACGTAGAAACCAGCGGCAAAAAACCAAACGTGCTTGATGATCATTTATTGGATTTAAGGCCTGTACTCGTTGCACATGGTATGGATAAAGCAGTTGCTCGTGAAGGATTCTCCAAACAAGAGGACCACTAATTCCTACCTCGGCTGATATTCTCCGCACACTCGTACCTGGATTCTGCTCTACCAGTGCTAGAATTTCTTCTTCTGCTCTAGGAGTGGATACCGACCTTGGTCTTCCGGATAAATGGCACTGTTTGCTCAAGGAACCGGTATCACGCAATCTTTGGTGAATTCTTCCAAACATGCGTTGTGAAGGAATCTGGCGATTTGGATAAGCGTCAACATAAAGACGTCGCGCTTCGGTGGCGTTCCCATTAGCACGACCATACATGAAATGCATGTCTGTTAATTCTGCGTTAGAGTAACCAGCCATAGCGAAAGAAAACTTGTGCACTGAGAACAACTGTCAAATACGTACTGTTTATTTCACTAAACATCAACCAACTATTATAAGAAAATACACAACGTTTTTGCAAAATAAAAAAGGGGTTAAAAAACATAAAACATTCCATATCTCAGCAACCGTTACTTTGCGGACCCACGTTTATTGAGACTTTTCTGCTTATTTTGGTTCATACTATTACCTCCTTAAATATTTTACACTCTTTTTACACCCTGTATACAAGTGTTGGATGAATTATTTTGAAGGCCTGCGACATTTTAAGGAAACAAAATTGTATTAAACAAACTTAATCTAAATTATGTATTTTATCCAATTATATTTTATCCGAGGAAGCTACTCATGAATCATAACCCATTCAGTTCTGGGCACCCATATAACATTTATTTTGATTTTCTTGTATAAAGAAGGCATCAGAAGAATAGGTAAGGTTTTACAAAGAAATCGGAAAGAAAACTAATGGTGCTATCTTCTTCAGAATATCTCAATAAATACTTTGTGAAAATTTTTAGTTCTTACCTGTTTTTAATAAATGTCCATTTTTGAAAATGTATGTTTGTAAGAATTTGCTGACTGACATGATCCCTGTGACAATTTATTAAACAGCACTTGTCAAAATATATATTTTGTTGCTAGTAATATGGAATAATAACATTGCATTTCGACATTTCCATTATTCTAAGACACATGTATTGTTTTATTAATAGGTACTTAAGTAATCTCAGAAAAAATAAATCCTTTGTATTTTTCAAAAAGCAGTGAGCATTATTTATTTAGTAATCGATCAGTTAAACTATTGCCAGTAATAATAGAGTATAGTACCCCTTTGCTCTATTCTTAAAAGTTCACTTTAAGAAACCATTTGTACAATAAAAAAATAATTCGTATATGTAAAAATATTTTTCATGAACATTGAATTAGTTATACTTAACAAACGCATTATGTTGTCGAAGTAATTAAGCAATCATCGGCAGAACACTAGTTTTGATAAAAATTCAAAGTTACATCCATTGTGTTTGAACGGGACTATTATACATATATACAGATTTTAAATACCGACCCTATGAGAAGTACTTACAGACATGTTACTGAAACGTATATCGCAGTCGATTACTGTGTGAATAAAAAGGCTGTTTAAAAACATTCAGAATATAAAAAAGTGAATTTCTTAACAAAAGTATAGAAATTTTATTTCTTGTTGTATCTACCTATCTGGTGCTGTGCTGTACTTAAGGTAATAATATTTATTTATTTATTATCTGCGATATCTGTAAATTTACTATTTGATTTAGTTTAAACAGAAACTGTCACCAACGTTTTCAAACCTTTTCTTTCTACATATTATTTTTCGCTCTAGAAAATATCGGGAGCGTTGTTTCGTAAAACTAACTTAGATAACTAATATTTAATTCTAAATTTATGTTGCGGAAAGCAATGGCGTTAGAATATAATGATTTATTCTTATTTAAATAATTATAAATAAGTTTTTCTCAACTTCACTCATAGTGGTGCAGTTTTTTTCTAATTTGTCCTTTATATGAATAAAAGTGATTTTAAATTTTAATATAATTATTATTTTTAAAATACACGTGATTCGGATCAGAATAATGAATTATTATTATTGAATATTACAGAAATGTTAAAATTTTATTATGAAAAGCCGTTTGTAATTAATTTCTTTGTGTATTTGGGTACCTGCACACTAAAAATCTTACACTGAAAAAAATAGAAATATAAAAACCACTATAACACACACTTCATTCGTTTTATTTGTCGCCAAAAGGATCCAATTTCACGGAATAATTCGAATCACATCTTTCACAACATTATTTTCTTTTTAATTAGTAAGATTATGAGGTACAACTACTCTGCGGCCTTAATGCCCGTTCAGCATTAAACTACATCTATTCCATTCTATTCTATTCTATTCTATTCAGAAAATAACGGACCTTTATTTTTTTTTAATTTATTATTAATTTTATACAAGGTGTAAGAAGTTTGACCTCCATTACTTCAGCATGAGATAGAGTAATCATAAATGAACAAAAAAGTTGTATATTACAGGGGCGTAAGTTTAACAGTTTTCAAAATACAGCGAATATTAATATTGGGGAGAATCATCACAACGTGACAACAGCGCTTAACCTGCTGATGCACACCACGTGTGCACGCGGCAGACTTGTCCTACGGAAAAAATGTAAGGGACTATTATTGCGAAACATTTAGTAAATTTCAAGACAATTGTTTTCCAGTTTTTTAATAAATAAAATAAAATGTATCCATTTTATAGTACGAAGATAGTGTTGAGATTAAATTTTACCTTGAATTTTAGTAATATGAATCTCTTAAAAAAGGAACTTAACTTTTAATTAAATTATGAGTTTGAAAAATATGTAATTAAAGTACCCAAAAATTCATGTCGTCCAAATAATCATACGTATTATAAATAATTTAGGGACTTACCAAAAAGCAAAATTCAGTAATTTTTAAACGTACAAGTACAATCCAAAGTACAACATATGCTCAAAATGTCCCACCACCATTTTCGATGCATGCACGACAGCTTCAAATCCAATTTTTGCACATTCGCTGGAAAACACCTCAAGAAAAGGAAATAGTGCTACGCAAAAAACACTCCTACACGGTCGAATCCAGATACCAACTGAATTTCGTATTGGTGGGTGGTAGTACTTCGTATTAATAAACCGCCGCGCCGTTGTCACATTCTCTCGATATGAATTTTATGCAATTTAAAATTTATTACAACGCTAATTATTTTTTAGAATTAAGCATAAAGAAGTTCAAAAATGCGATGAACAATGCATTTTATGGTATTCTATGCGCGCAGTTATGTCAATATTCCTTAATTAATCGAACTTTTGTACATCAAGTTGGAGATTTTAATATTTTTTTTCTCGGAAATGGTTGAGTTTAGAACCCATGTCATATAAGGTTTTGCGTTTATTTTAATGTAGTCAATCAAAGTTTGCAGAATAAATATTCTTAAAATTAAGGTAGTCAAACCTCACCCTGTATATTACTGGTCCCTGTATCTGTCAAATGTACTCCCTTCTCCTATGCACACACTTTTCTCAGCGGTGTTTCCATTTTGCGAAGCTTTAGCTTTATTTGAAATGGCCTTTAAAGTCGATGACGTATTTGCTTTGATGTCATCAATAGTCTGAAAAAGGTGTCAGCACTGATTTTAAATTCAGAAATAAGAAAAAATCGCAAGGAGCCAGGTCTGGCGAGTAAGGAGGGTGAGGGAGGACAGTAATCTGATTTTTGACCGATGAGTTGTCTTGCTACAACCCTGATCTCTTTTTGTGGATTTTTTCACGTAACCTTTGTAAAACGCCTTGATAGTACAAACGATTCACTGTTTTAACTTGAGGCAAAATGCACAATTCCATTAAAGTCGAAAGAAACACTTTGACATTCGATTGAGACTGACGTGTTTTCTTGAGGCATGGAGAAGCTTTGCCAATCCGTTGTGATGATTCAACTTTTGTCTCAATGTCGTAACCATAAGCTCAGTTTTCATTATGATCCCTTGAATGAATGTTTCATTGTCATTGGGTTGTTCAAGGAGTTGCCGATAAACGTCCACACGATTTTCTTTCTGTTGTTCGGTCATCAAACAAGAAACAAATTTTGCTGCAACTCGATGCACGTTCAATTTGTCAGTCAAAATGTCATGATTTGACCCCAATTCAAATAATAACCTCTTCTGCAATTTCTCTTACAGTCAGTCAGCGATTTGCACACACCAGATCTTTAACTTTCTGAAAGACGGATCAACATCAGTTGATTTCCGTTGGCTATTCTTTTGATGCTTACAACATTTTTAACCTCGAGCAATATTACGCACAATGTTGGTGAAACCAAAACTGGCACCAAAAACTAGAAGTACGGTTTACTTTTAGAAGTTTTCATACGCAAAGTAACTGCCTGTAATCACTACATGGTATAATAAAAATGTTTAATAAAAATAATCCTAAACTGATCTTTCTTGCTTAATCAACTTCAATCCTTTTTAGTTCACTGACAAATAATTAGATAATAATTATAGTCTAAAGTTACTCATATGGTTTAGACTCTTAACAATGTGAGTAACTGATTTATTCACTCATATGACTAAAACTATATATACGAATAGATAATGTTAATACGTAGAATTTCCATTGCGTTGTATGCTGTTTAACCGATATTCGAAAACAGTTTGTTTCAATATATTTAATGATAACAAAGAGATAGAGATATTTGTGTTCAACAAGCAAGTCAAGGTAATAATTGTAAACAACAATAAAAAATGAAACGACATTGAAACAATCTGCATAACAAAAATCCAATCACATTAAAATTCTCTACATAGACATCTGCGCTTACACATGATGAGGTCTTGTGTTTTATATTTTAAATTAGGGTTCAAAACTACTATTCTTTTTATTAATAGGTAAGTAATCATTATTTATAAAAGAAATCTAAAAATACGACCTTTCATTATTGAAAAAAATACTGAATTTGACTATCGTCGCGGTCGATACTTTCACAACACGAAAAAAGTACCCTTCAAGCCGCCAAAAATAATACTAAATATCTACATTTATTTCCGCAACAGTTTTTTTAAGAAAAAGGAAGCTCTGTCGTAGTCTTGAAGGGTTGCAGAATTTTTTCTTGTTTTTGGCGACTTTCACCTGGCCATCCAAACGTGAACACAAGTAATTTCCTTGTTTTAATTTACTCTACGAATATTCCGTTTAACACACTATAATTTATCAGATGGATTTAATTATAGATATAGCTTAGTTGCAATTATGCGTGAATGTAATAATTATACTGAAAGATTTATTTCAGATAATAATTCAAACTAGTGCACAGATAAAGGAAGGAATTGTAATATAGAAGATACTTAGATATATTCTTAATACATACAGGGCGTTCTATGAAAAAATGCAAAAACATTATAAGAAAAATAAGCTTAAAAGTTTATACTCGTATAAACTTTGGTTTACAAATGTAAACCTGCCATTACAGTATGTACTTAACAGTTCGTCATGAAGCACTTGGACAGGGTGAGTCAGTTTTTGTAGTAGGATTTTAACAGTTGATAGAAAATCATTTTTTAATAAGAAAAGTTCCTATAAACGTAGGTCTTAGAACGCTTCGTTTGTGAGATATGGGGTGTTGAAAACAAACTTTTTTTAAGAATTTTTCTTAATATCTCTAAAAGACCAACATATATTGAACTGAAATTTGGTATTAATAACACATTAGTTATGGTGAATAAAACAAAGATATCTGTTATCCATTTCACACACCAGTGACGTGCCTGAGGTAGGTTACTGCCCCCTTTAAAAAAATAATTCGTACGCCCGTGTATGTTTCTGGAAAATAACATCATTTCTAAATTTTTTAATCAATTCTGAACAAAACAGATCTCTTTCAATTTTTTATAAAATGAACATTTTTGGTTAAATTCATTTGGCATGAAACTGTTCCAACGATATTGATAATACATTTGTAATAAGACAAATATGATGTACCCTGAAAATCAACAAAAACGATTAAATGTCATAACGTTGACATAAGAACGCAAACATTGTGTAACGTGTGTGTCAATTAGTTCTTTTTTTAAGTTCTGTGTTTGTTTTTTCATGCCAAATTTCAGTTTAATATATGTTGGTCTTATATCCCTATATCTCACAAACGAAGCGTTTTAAGACCTATGTTTATAGGAACTTTTCTTATTAAAAAATGATTCTCTATCAACTGTTATTATTTATTCAATCGTTTTTGTTGATTTTCAGTGCACATCATATTTTTCTTATTAATTCACAAATGTACCAGGTACCAATATCGTTGGAACAGTTTCTTTCCAAATGAATTTAACCAAAAACCGTTAATTTTATAAAATATTGAAAAGATCTGTTTTGTTCAGAATTGATTAAAAAATTTAGAAATGATGTTATTTTCCAGAAAAATTCACGGGCGTACGAATTATTTTTTTAAAGAGGGTAGTAACCCACCTCAGGCACGTCACTGGTGGGTGAAATCGATAACAGATATCTTTATTTTATTCACCATAACTAATGTGTTATTAATACCAAATTTCAGTTCAATATATGTTGGTCTTTTAGAGATATTAAGAAAAATTCTTAAAAAAAGTTTGTTTTCAACACCCTATATCTCACAAACGAAGCGTTTTAAGACCTACGTTTATAAAAACTTTTCTTATTAAAAAATTAATCTCTATCAACTGTTAAAATCCTACCACGAAAAACTTACTCACCCTGTATAGAAATTTTCTGCAGATACTCCTAGTATATTCAAGGTATCCCGAAAATATGGCACGAAGTTTGGGTGATCATAGTACATAAAAATATCACTAAAAATGACTGGAGTTTTAGATGACTATTTGCTCAAGCCATTCTTTCGACATCGCAGATTTGATGTATTGCAATATTTAAACCTTTGAGAAAATCGTATTCCTGAGTTAATGGAATATATTTAAATTTAAAATAATACTTGTTGATTTTTGTCAATGGGGCACACAAAATCACTTGTTTATGCCCCCCTGTTGATAAGAATATCAGCTAAGAATGCGAATTGTAAATGCCATTAATTTGATAGGAAATACTCAATACATTTTCCAACGTGTTAGATTTAATTATAAAAAAATTGTAATAAGATTTGTTTCGGTGTTATTTAGCCTTGATTGTTTATTAAAAAACATCTGTTTGAAAATTAATTATATCTTTAAAAACACATTTGCGTAAAAAATGTATGTAAATAGTGTCTCGGTAACCATCCCTCTGCATTTTGTAAAATGTTGAAGATAATTTAAATTCAACTATCTTTTTAAAAAATCATATGATATTCGCTGTGCCATAATAGAAACATTCTTTTAGCAAAAAATAGGATACATGGTGGTAAAAAACACCTTTCCGCACTTACAATTTCATTCATATTTATATTTACTTATCGGCCTAACTGTACCGATTCTGAAAATTTCATGAAAACTGCTTCTGTAATTGCATCTCTTAATAGACGGAGAGCTAGCTACGTGTGGACTTCACTGATCGGCTATAGTGGTGATTTTTTGTTAAAAGTTTCTTATCACATTGACAAAGCCAGAGCCCATCAGTCAGAAGTCGCTGTAGAGGCGGAGAGCGTGAGCGGGCGGTTAAACGCGTAAAGTTTTGTCAATAAAAAAATAATCGGATGTAGTCGTGAAAACTGGTACACTTATAGATTTTAAGTGGATAAACATAGAAAAAATATTGTCAGAAGGCTAGGTAGTGGCTTAAGCGCTCTCAGAAGCGATAAAGTAGTAAATTGTGAATTGAAAAATAAATCACAATATATAGTTCTGACATTTTGTTTGTTGTTAGTTTATAATTCAAATAGACTATCTGTAAAGTTACAGAAGTTAAAAGTGAGGCTAATACCCAAAAAAACATTATTGATCACCGCGCGTACAAATTTTGCCATGGTTGTTACGCCCGGTGTTTTTATTCTTTTATTGTTAAGAAATGAATAAATATAGTTCAGGCATTTTACATAGCCACTCTTTACATATATATTTATATTACAACGAAACAACAGAAGTTTAGCAGAGGTTAAGACTATGCCAGAGTCAAGTATAGCGCGCAAGATGATAGCACGGGCCGACAAAAAAATTGTTTGTTTTTGCAACATGACCCTACCTATCTTTAGAAAAATTTTCCGCTGAATCCGAAACAGATAAAAAGAAAAATTTTCTGACGTATGGATTTTCCTCACATACTCTCAATTCCCATTAAAAATTAAAAAAATCCTAACTGGCTATCCAACCTACCCTACCCATCCTTAGTAAACATTTTCGCTGAATCCGAAATTCTTAAAAAAAAGTTCTGACGTATGGATTGCCCCACACCCTCAATTCCCCTAAAAATGCAAAAAAATCCAAACTGGTCATATAATCTATTCATATTTAGTAAAATTCGCTGAATCCGAAAATGGCAAAAACTTTGTTCGGACGTGAAGCATCCCGCCACTCATTTGTATCTCTCACTTTCTTCTTTCAAAAATAAAAATAAATACAAATCAAACGTGGCAACCGTTATAACTTTTATAAAATCTGTCGATAACACCAAAACAAAAAAATATTTTTTAACTAAAATCTCCCTTTGCTCGTACACTTAACCTCACTCCCAGCTAGCATTTTCAAATTACATCCTAGCATTGATGACATTTTTCATTGAAAGCTTATTGTTTTCCAAAATGTTTCAAGCTCTTAAGTAACTTTAAGCTAGGTAGGTATTTTCTAAATCCAGGTTATAACTTACTCTGGGTTGGTAGACGCCTTGGCGTGGCCCCAGGGCTTGAACTCGCATTTTAATTGAATGCGAAGTTAAATTGCTAAAACGTTTTAGAAAATACCTTCCGCATGCTACTAGCTTAACGTTACTTAAGAGCTTTTGGAAAATAGTAAGCTTTCACTGAAAAATTTCATCAGTGCTAACCGTAATTTGTAAATGATATCTGGGGGGCGAGGTTAAGTGTACGAACAAAGGAAACTTAGTTCATCAATATTATTTAGTTTTGGTTTTATCGACAGATAAAAGTTATAACGGTTGCCACGTCTGATTTGTATTTATTTTTATTTTTGAAAGAAACAAGTTAGAGATACGGATGAGCAGGTGGGATCCCTCACGTCTAAACAATTTTTTGCAATTTTCGGATTTAGCGAATTTTACTAAAGGTAAATTGGATGGGCAGTTTAAATTTTTGGGGGAATTGACGGTGTGTGGGGGAGAGTCCATAAATTTTTATTTTTATCATTTTCGGATTCAGTGAAAAATTTTACTAAAGAAGGGACGGTTCACGTCTCAAAAACACAGGATTTTTTTTGTCGGCCTGTGTAATCAGACCGTTATTCTGGCCTGGCTTTCAAAATAGTAACCAAGCGTCAAATCGCTTCTTATTTTTGCTCCAGTCACAGCTCTAACAGCGTTCACTGCTTGTGCATTAGATTTTTCGTGTATTAATAAATTTTTAAGCCACCAACAATGGCGAGTGTTAAAGTGTGTGTTTTCTATTGCAGTTACAATGACAAAAAAAAATGACAGATGTAGAGTACAGCAGCGATGATGGTACTCAGGACGAATCGTCAGATTGCGATTCAGAGTAAAGTACACTGCGCGTATTTCGGTAGAAAATACCATTTAAAACCATTGTGAAAACAAACATTACCAAATAAAAAAATTATAGCAATTTATTCGATTGCACTTAAACTTATGTAGCTCTGGCATAGCCTTAACCTCTGAGTAAATTTCTGTTGTTTCGTTATAACAAATATTATAATATAAAGATTGGCTACGTAAAATGCTAGAACTATACTTAATCATTTATTAACAATAAAAGATCAAAAACTCCGGGCGTAACAACCACGGTAAAATTTGCACGCGCAGTGATAAATAATGTTTTTTTGACTATTGCCTCACTTTTAACTTCTGTAACTTTACAGATAGTCTATTTGCATTATAAACTACTAATAAACAAAATGTCAGAACTATATATTGTGATTTATTTTTCAATTCACAATTTACTACTTTATCGCTTCTGACGATATTTTTTCTATGTTTATCCATTTAAAATCTATAAGTGTACCAATTTTCATGACTATATTCAATTATTTTAATATTGACAAAACTTCTCGCATTTACCGCCCGCCCACGCTCTCCGCCTCCAGAGCGACTTCTGACTGATGGGCTCTGGCTTTGTCAATGTGATAAGTAACTTTTAACAAAAAATCATGACTATAGTCGATCAGTGCACTCCACACGTAGCTAGCTCTTGGACTATAAGGCCTACAACTGCGAAACTCTGCGTTTACCTAAGACGTCGTGTTTATTAATTTTCTCGCCCCATTTATTAAAAACTTTATAATTGCGTGTCCTATAATGTGGCATGTTCTTAGCAATTTGCAACAAAGTCACTATCGTAACAATGGAAGCTAAATGCTGTAAAATATTCAAATTACTTTATAATTACGTTATTAACTTAAAACACAACAATTTTCATTATTTGTCTTAGAAAATGTATGTTTACAATGTATTATCTACAGTAAATAATGAGTTAATTACAATTCTAAAAATATTTCTTAAACACTTTATCGATACCTTAACATAAATATTGTTTAGTTCCTTCAGTCATTTGGAACTTGCTTCAATTTTTTTTCCAGATTTTTTTGGGTATTTTGCCACCTATGAAAAAATTTTAAAAAATTAAATAGACCCTTGCGCCAAATTTGGACTCAAAATAAAATGATTTAATTGGACCTCCGTTAACCAAATGCTTCGTTTAGTCGCCAGTGGACGTTAAATTCGGCAAATATTTCGACGTAAAGTTTATCAGTGTGGATTGGATATTTCATAACGTTAATAGTTAATATTAAGACTTGCAAAATGAAAAAAAAAGATCCAAAACAATTTAAAATAGAACCTTAAACACAATAGAACCGTTTAGGAAGACATAAAATTTGTATAAAACATTTGCCATTCTCAAATTTGCATACTTTTTTGAGTAAATATATGTAAGTAAATACAATATTTAAAATCAAATATTAAAACGATTTTAGACTATGTTAAAACTATCTTCAGTATATGTATACCTACACATATTTCATTGCTTTATTAAACAGTGTTACATCCTGGAAGGAAGTGATATAAATGAACTCAAACTTTGAAACAATCCTACACACGACATGTAGATGAGTACTTACATTACGAAGTAAATATTTACATTTCTGAGTTGGAATTACATGCATTATCATTATTATGGTATATTTCAACACATTTGTGTATTATTTTAAATAAAAAAAACGTAGTTGCATGTTAATTTGTTTTTCGAGAGAACGAGAGAATTATTTACTGATAGTAGTAATATTCCATTACAGCATCAAATAATTCTTAAACTTTAGTTTATAACGACACATTTTTTTAAATATAACGCATATAGTTCCTTAACATTTACTTTATAATTTTCCTTTCAAATTAGTATTAAGAAATTAATTAAAAGGCATGTGTCACACTGACCAAACTCACGATGATTCAATTGTTGAATCATTGAGATTCCTATCAATATAAACTTCGATCAACCTAAAAACATTAGATATACACATAATTGTTAGTAATTGGAATAATTAATTACGACCAACTGTAACCACTTTTCTGTGCAAAAATTAGGGATCAGATTATACAGGGTGATTCAGAACTTCTGATTCAGAAAATTCTGGATGTACAGGGGACCCTTACAAATACAATTTTGTAAAGAAAAAATCAAAAAGGTCAGTTCCAAATTGATTTAAAAATACACTTCTGCACGGCATGCACTGGAAACTGGTCCACTGTAAAACCTGACCTAGCACAATGCGACCGGTATGGTGGCGTGATAAAAACGGACAAAAACTTTCGCAAGGAAAGAAATACCTATGTAAATAGAATTTTATCGCACCTATTTTATATCGGCAAATTCAAATGCTTTTGCCTTTATTAATTATTAATAAAATTAATTTGTGTTTTTAAATAATAAAATCATTTGACATACCCGATGCTGCAACAGCAATTGTTCAAAATTTTATCCACTCACGTGTAAACACATTTGGGTCCGTCTTACTCACTTTCTACGAACTAACACAAATGATGTCTTGCTTCACCATAACACAAATACTTCACCATAATACAAATGTTGTCTTGTTTCACCATAAATTAAAACGATATCCATCAACTCTGAGTTGCTATACACGCAAGCCATTTTTGACACTAACTACTAAAAAACTGATGTAAATACCACAGATAACAGGTAAAAACTACCGCAACGACGGATTTCAGTATTAGGAGTCACATGGCTCTCCACGCGTATTGCGAATGACGCTAGAAACTACAGTTATCCAGCTATGTAGTGGTTTAATGTGCTATAACTTCAATAATTTTTTTCTCAGAAACTATAAGGATTTTACAAAATTTTTTTTTTACAATATTGACTCCATTTCTCATGCCACATCTATTCCCTAATTTTTTTGGATAAGTTGTAAATCACCCTGTATATGTATGTATGTTTGTGTATATTATGTTTTAAATTATTAATAATAAGATTTCTATATATCCAAGACATATTTTTAAAGAGGAAATATAGTTTCAGGATGGTTTTGGCACATCTTTTAGTTTTCCTCGGATATTACTTATAAACAATATATCCAAAAAAATGTCAGTTAAAAAAAGTTGCAACTCAGCATAATATATTTTTAACTACGAATATTTGCAGCTCTTTCAGTAGAATATGAAAGACGTATAAGTATTTTTTATTTTTTTTTTGACTAAATTATGTACTAGATATTAATAATCGTGACAATTTCTGATAAAACAACATTCGATTACAAGTTTTTAATTTCCACACCACTGTTTCCTGTTTATTATCATATAAATCAAATTATTGATGATGAGTGAATCAGATTTATAATGGAAATAAGTTGGAGAAGATTAATAAATATAATAAATAATGTGAAAACTGTTAACAATATAAACAAATTTAAAGAGAAAAAAATTTATTATAGTTAGTTATTTGGTAAAACAGAACTGAAATTGTAAGATTACTCGCAAAACAATATGAGCATTTCTTACTATGGCAAAACTATTCTGCGGACTAATGCTCCAACTAGCACTGAATTATACCCGCAATATCTAGTAAACTATTAGGAGCAATTTAATGCTGTTCGGAGCATTAGTCGGCAGAGTAACTGTTAATAACAAGTTGCTTTCGTTTGCACTGAGCAGCAATAACCATTCATAGATGTCGCTCTTAGGAGTATCTCATCTATAATGCACAAGTAGGTATTTGCATGCCAAATTTTATCTAAAATCGGAGATCTGAATTTGATGGCCTCTAGCAACATTTGGGACACCCGTCATTAAAGAAAAGATAAAAAACCCGGTTAATAAATAAGCAAGTTATTGTGGTCTCTTCTCCATAAACAAAACATACTGTAGATATATAGATACAATTTCCCAGGTCTTTTTAAGAAATGTGTTAAAAAAGTTGTATAGTTTGTAATCAAATAGCAAAGTATGACACCTGGTTTGAATTGAAAACATTTTTTATCATCTATTCGACAATGCAAAATTACTGAAATTTAAACTGGCAGTTTGTGAAATAATGATTATGATACCTATCAAATAATTAATAGTCCAGTCATTATAGACATGAAACAACCTGTTTCGGGAAAAAAATACTATTAGAAGTTTTTTTGCGGAATATTGTTAGGAAACGTGTTATAAACAAAATATCAAAAAATCGACTAGAGGCTAGTTGGGAAACTTTGTTTAAACAATGGTCAAAGTTATGGAAGAGTGGTTTTTTGACTCGCGTGAAAAAACTATTATCATAGCGAAAAAAAGTTTATACAAAAAAGGTAGGTATTAAATAAGCCTATAAATTGAGACAAGTCCGATTGAATTCCGATAATTTGTTTATGCGCAAGAGCTCAAATATGGTCGAAAATGGCCGTTTTTTTCAATTGCTAATAATTAATGCAATTTTTATCGCAGACACTTGTAATTCAGGATTTTTGAGGCTTTTTACACCTTTAATAAGAGGTAAAAATTTCAACCAGAAAGCTTCAATAGTTTGGCATTGGCGGAATTTGTTATCTAAGAAGATGCTATTTTCAATTCATTTTTCCCAAGCTCAAAGGCGTTGTATAGTTTCGATCATTAGTTGTTTTTGTATCTAAATAGTTATATTAATATATGCATTTACTGAGAATTTAATTTTTCAAATTTAATTTGTTTAAAAATGACTGAAAAAATGTTAATATTTAATGAATTGTTAAGATAGGTAATTATTATAAAACGAAATATTAACGTCTATAGTTATATTTTTTCTTCGAATTGAACAAAAAATCGTTGTTCTAAGTTGATTAAAAGCTGAGACAATTTTTTTTTATTTAAAGAAAACGGCCATTTTCGACCATTTTTGAGCTCTTGCCCATAAACAAATTATCGGAATTGAATCGGACTTATCTCATTTTACAGATTTACTTAATACCTACCTTTTTTGTATAAACCTTTTTTCCCTATGAATTACAGTTTTTTTACGCGAGTCAAAAAACCACTTTTCCATAAATTTGACCATTGTTTTAACAAAGTTTCCCAACTAGTCTCGAGTTGATTTTTTGATATTTTGTTTATAACACGTTTCTGAACAATATTCCGCAAAAAAACTTCGAATAGTATTTTTTCCCCCGAAAAAAAGCTATAATGACTGGCCTATAAAGGCTCTTAGACAATCCAATATTACTTACTACAGAACCTTTCCCATTTCATACTTTCAACATTTATGAGAGACTTATCTATTTTTAGCACTTTTTCCTATAATTTCTCTAGATTCTCACCCAACTGTCTAAGACTTGTCATGTAAATATAAGTTTTGCTAGCGCACCTAGTCCTTAATTGCTTATAATTTGAAATGGAACATGCTCTCCATGTAAATCATTTTCAGATAACAGTGCAGCGGTATAATTTCTCGCCTTTCATATTAATATACAGGATGTTTCTGTAGTAAAAGACCGAAACGTGATATATAAAATGTCATTTGAAGTTCCCTATGAACATGAGATTGAAACTGCCTAGTAAAAGAGGGTGAAGAGGGTGCCTTGTCAAAAATATTTTCTTTTTAAATAATTCTAAAATAGCTGATTATATCAGAATCGTCATAGGTCATTGTATTATCGATTACAATAGCGTCATACAGAATTTTTTCTGACACACTGTAGAGTTAATTGAGGGAAAATATAGAAATCACTGAGGATTTTTTATCTAAATAAAAATTGTATGCAGTATAATAATATAAAATATATGAAAGAGCATCTTAAAAGACACAAAAAAGTACTTTTGTTTGATATTGATAATCTATATTGTTTCCAAAAAGCTTATAAATACATTGTAAAAAAAATCGGTTTGAGTGAAAACAAAAAGGTATGGAGTTAATCCATTCTGTGAAATTATTGAGCACATTTTTAGTCAATATTGGGCATTTTGATAACTATACACATTTTTGATAATCTTTGATATTCTCACTAATAAAATTTTAGTTGTACTCGTACTAATAGAGGAAAATTTTACTCAATCGGGTGTGGACAGATATTGATACATTACTGAGTGAAATTGAGTGAAAACAAGTCCAATTTTTTTTACAGTGTACGTTTTCTACACACATTATACAGCGTGTCCCACTAGTGCGGGAAAGTCCAATATCTATGTTAAAATGAGGAATATATGGATTATTCTTTTTACTGTGTTACCACATTTCTCGGAATGTACACATTAAAAATATATTCAACTATACAGGGTGTTTCACTTTTCCTGGCCAGACACCAACTTTGGTTTTTTAAATGGAAACACACATTTTATATATTTTTTTCGGATTCTACATCAAAAATAAAGGGTACTTTATGTAGAATAGTTCTATTCAAATATTCACAGTTTTTGAGATATCTCGCTTGAAAGGTTTTTCTAGTCGATATTGGTTGCTTACATTTTCTGATACTGACAGGTTATACTAATAGCTACTAAGCCCATTTTTTTATCAGATGTTTAGTAGTGATGACTCTTCCGAATCATGCTCCAAAAACTAGCCTGCGTTATACAGGGTGACCAAAATATCATGTCAAAATTGAAAAATCTCGATTTTTTTAAATGCAACGCCCTGTATATTTTCATACCATGAAATGCAGAATTAAATTCTCAACAACTTTGTTATACCTGCTCCTATACCAAAATTCATTAGTTTTTCATGAAATCTCATTTCTATGGCGAAGTTTACAAATAGCTTATATGTAAAATAACGTAGTAGGCTCCTGTCAAAGGATCATCTGGATCATTTTCGATTCACATAAAGTTTAATAGAAAGAAAGGTTTAATAGAAAAAGAGAAGCCCATGGTAACTGTTTATTGGCAAGTCGTATTTACCAAGCTAATAATCCAGATTTACAAAGATATCCTCGTACAAAGTGTTTTGTAAAACTGATGGTGAGGTTGAAAGAACGGCAAATGCAAATTGTGAGAAGACAACAAGAACACACGCATGTGGTAATCAGGATAGTCAAATTGACATTTTGGAATGTGCAGTCCAAAATCCATCTACAAGTGTCAGAGAAATTAGCGATGAAATTAGTATTTCCAAAAGTGTGGTTAATAGAACGTTAAAGAAAAACAAAGTACGCTTTATTTTTGATGTAGAATCCGAAAAAAATATAAAAAATGTTATTTCCATTTAAAAAACCAAAGTTGGTGTCTGTCCAGGAAAAGTGGAACATCCTGTATAGTTGAATATATTTTTAATTTGTATATTCTGAGAAATGTGGTAACACAGTAAAAAGAAAAATCCATATATTCCTCATTTTAACATAGATATTGGACTTTCCCGCACTAGTGGGACACTCTGTATACATTGATTCCAAAAATCGAAAGTGGATGACTTTCAATATTGGGATTAAAAAATTGCGTCAATAATTTTATTACTAATTTATTTTCTTATGACTAGTACAATAGCTCATGTCAGTAAAATTTACCTATACAGGGTGTCTCATAATTGAGTCCAATAGTGTCCAATAATTTATCACTTGATTCTATTGCCAAAAATAAGAATATTTTTTCATATAAACATGGGCCGAGAAATGCTTCCTAAGGGAGCTACGCCCCCCCCCCCTAAATGGGGCCTCAAAAATTCGGTTTTTTTTAAATATTTCCGAAATGGGTTGAAGGAAAATTATGAATTTTTACATCGTGAACGCTCATTAAAAGTCGAAATAGTTCATCAAAAAACTTTTTAAAAATTTTAGTCGGGGGCTTATCAAATGGGGGGGGGTCATCAGCTAAAATGTGCCCCAATTTCTTTGCTTGTGGAAATTTTCAAATTCAGATGCTAACAGACCCTCATTTCCTCTACCAAAATGGTATTCTTTATTCTTTATTAAAAAAATAATAATTTTCTTGGGTATACATCTACCATTATGAATATTGATATATCATCATAAGTTCTTAGAAAAGTTTGTTATGGGCGTCCTAAGCTCTCAATTTTGTTTGTGCAATGTATTATTATTATTATTACATTAAAATTTATAATTTTTCAAAGGATTACAGTGTATTCTTATTCTAACATCACCCAAGTCTATCTTTGTCACTCTGTAATTTTTTAGACACATGTTTTAAAATAATCTGTATAAATGCAGGACACAGGAACAGTTGCTTGATTGAAGTCTTAACAAGCAAGTACCATTTATTACCCGAGGCTTTTATTCTATATATACATAATTATTATATCGATACAAAGTAATGAATACAGTTCATTGGCTATAAGGTGGAAAGTGACGATAACTAGCAATTTTAGAATATAATTATAATTAAATATGCGTGTCTATTTAAACTCCCTAGAGTCCCTAGAGCATATTGAGAAAATTCAGTGATCTTGTCTGTTTTTAATCTTCTGCAAAAAATTAAGGGAGCAAAAAAATTTTTCGAATTATTAGTGATTTTTCAGAATGCTGTATCTCAGTTAAATATGATGGTATCAAGGTTTTAAAAAAAGCATTTTAAAGCGCCGAATGTCTAGTTTCCAGATTTCTTATTTCAAAATTTTTAGGAGCGATAGTCATCGCGAAATTCTAAGAAATAAGACTAAAAAATTTTTTTTCCACTTTTTGCGTTTTTTCTCGGTCCACGGGCTTGGAAAAATTATTTACACAAAAATCATGATATGGACTTGATAGCCTGTTCATTCAGCTTTAATTTCTTTTTTTAAATTTTTCTCTACGTTAATTTGACCCGGTGATATTCGACTACGAATACAAAAGCATCCTTTTGGCTTTAACCATCGATATCTGAGCCACTAATGATCAGACAGAAAATTGGCGGGCAGTTTCGAAATCTCGAATAAATTTCCTACAAGGCTATGTAGCGTTCTTGGAAGAAAAAAATTTTCTTTCATCCTCGACATTAACTTGAAAAAAGTGAAAAAAAAGTGACTTTTTGACGTGTTTTGCTAAGTCGACCGCATCTTTGCTAATATCGATGGAGAGTCTAATGCTTGTACGAATTTTTACACCTCGATGTACCCCCAAAAGCTCCGTAAATTGGCAGATCGATCTATCGAACGGTTTTTCCGGACCGCTTAATCAAAATTTCAGAAAAATTTAAAGGAGCAAAATTTACATTTCTGAGCACCCTGTATCGTTCGTAAAAATGAAAAATTTTATTTTTTTTTTTCAATTCTTTCACAATTGGGCATTTTTTATTCATTGAATTTGAAAAAAAATAATATTTGAAAAAAAAAATTTTTTTAATTTTTGAAAATTTACTCTTCTTTATTTTTTAACAACCCAAGATAAAAATATTGAGTCATTTTTGAAGCGATGTACTGTTTCCGTACTGTAATTTTCTTTATTTTGAATTAACGAAATTGATTAAAAGTTGATACCCCCAAGATTGGTGTAGTCCTCAATCTGCGAAAAAATAGTGCGTATTATCCTAAACTTTCTTACGAAGCTAACAAGTGTGAAAAAAACAGTTTTTTTTTAACTCTATCTTTGATTCAAAGGAACCAACCAACAGTTTTTCTCAAAACTAACAATATTTTTTGAAATTCTAGTGAAAAAAATTAATGAAAAGTTTTTGTTGACTTCAATTTTTTTAATTTTTGTCATGCCTAGACGGCATTTATCATTTTTATTTTATTTATCAACTTTTAATCAATTTTGTTAATTCAAAATATAGGAAATTACGGTACGGAAACAGTATATCGCTTCAAAAATGACTCAATATTTTTATCTTGAGTTGTTAAAAAATAAAGAAGAGTAAATTTTCAAAAATTAAAAAAGTTTTTTTTTTCAATTTTTTTTTTTCAATTTCAATGAGCAAAAAATGCCCAATTATGAAAGAATTGAAAAAAAATCTAATTTTTCATTTTTACGAACGTTACAGGGTGCTCAAAAATGTAAATTTTGCACCTTTAAATTTTTCTGAAATTTTGATTAATCGGTCGACTTAACAAAACAAGTCAAAAAGTCACTTTTTTCACTTTTTTCAAGTTAACGTCGAGGATGAAAGAAAATTGTTTTCTTCCAAGAACGCTACATAGCCTTGTAGGAAGTTTATTCGAGATTTCGAAACTGCCCGTCAATTTTCTGTCTGATCATTAGTTGCTGAGATATCGATGGTTAAAGCCAAAAGGATGCTTTTGTATTCGTAGTCGAATATCTCCGGGTAAAATTAACGTAGAGAAAAATTTAAAAAAAGAAATTAAAGCTGAATGAACAGGCTATCAAGTCCATATCATGATTTTTGTGTAAAAAATTTTTCCAAGCCCGTGGACCGAGAAGATCAACGCAAAAAATTGAAAAAAAAAATTTTAGTCTTATTTCTTAGAATTTCGTGATGACTGTCGCTCCTAAAAATTTTGAGCTCAGAAATCTGGAAACTAGACATTCGGCGCTTTAAAATGCTTTTTTTAAAACCTTGATACGATCATTTTTAATTGAGATACAGCATTCTGAAAAATCACTAAAAATTCGAAAAATTTTTTTGCTCCCTTAATTTTTTGCAGAAGCTAAATTTTTCAGTTATTAATTTTTATTTTAAATAGTGTGGCTAAACAACTAATAAATTTAATAAAAATAAATACCCTTACAATATTTTTCCCGACCAAGGAACGGGTGCAAATCCAGTATTTTACATAAAAATGGTTTTTTTGCAAAAACTACGCAACTTAGGTATAGGGAAAGCTATTAAAAAATTGTAGGGTCTACAGAAAGGCATCTAATAAAATCTTAAAACACAGGGTGTTCTATTTGAAAAAGTCGAGATTTTTTAAATTTTAAATTATCAGGTTTGGCACGATTTTTTTTGCCCCCTGTATATCGCAGGTCAACTTTTGATACGTTTTCTGAAAGAGCCATCTTGACTACAGTTTTTTAAAAAAATAATAATTTCTAGCTATCATACAATCATAATTATGTCAACTACTAGAAGAGACGAAACATAAGAAAAAAAAAATGAAAAGTCGATTATCTCGAAAACTATCAATATTTTAATAGGGATCATAACACAAAGTCCCGTTAATTTTTCACGTAGAATTCGATAATGCCATAAAAAATATAGGTTTCCACTTAAAAAAATTAAGTTGGTACCTGCCCAGGAAAAACCGAGGGAAAAGTGAACACCCTATATATGCAAATATATTTTCATTTTGTGCAGCTCGGGAAAGTAGGCAACTCTGTAGAAAAAAAAATTAAGTTAGGTATATCTTTTATTAACCTAAATATTGGACTTTAGATTCTTTTCTTTTTTTTTTTTCTTTTTTTAGTAACATTTTCATCTTGTATTGAAAATTGTCTGAATTCCCCATCCGTTCTCGTCATTCCATTTGACTGACAAAATACTCTGTAAAAAATATCCCTTTGTTCCAACCAAGCTGTGGGAGAGAGAGAAAGATACAAATAATAGATGGTGACTAAGAAACACTTATAAAGAGATAAGTTAGATTATACATTATGCAGTTTAGAGCAGCAGTCATTGTTAATGTACCTACCTTCTCGCCGTGTTACTGCGAATATTTAAATGACTGATGTTTACGATTTTCGGATTATTGTTATTGTAACGCACATCTCGCGCCCAATCTAACTATTGGTTACAAAGTGTTAAGGATTACCATCTATTTTCGATAGGTATGTAATTTATTATTCTAAACTGAAGTGATTTACAACAGTTTTGAAATTATTTTATTCCATTTTGTACCTACCTCTAATAATAAAATTGCTTTAGTGAAATGAATTTGTCTCAGCAGGTTTGGAGGAAATTCGACACTAACCATTGTCTTACTTCTATCTTTCTATAAAATATAACACCAAAAACGTTTAGCTTTATTTAAAATAAAATAAATGTATGTATAGCAAAGTTTTGTAATACTTATGAGAAACATAATATTCCTATGAAATAACATGCATTTGTCAGGTAATAAGTAATTGTAATTATATGCTTTAAATTTATTGATGATGAATATCCGGAATATCCGAATAAGTATAAAAAAAACAAGAACGTATGATACTTATTTACGCACCAAATATACCAAACTAAGAAAAAACGTGACCTTACTAGGTACTCAAGTAAAGGAACAACTGACAACTATATTGATAAAAAACAATAGGAAAAAATAATGACTACCTATGACACTCTTAAGAAGCTCCAATTTGAACATAGTAGGTGATGATCGAAACGGCAGATTGCATCACAAAAAATGCTTTAATTTCACTGTTGCATAAATAAAATAAGCATTTGCTTAAAGTAAAAACAAAAGCAAATGCTTCAACACAATATAATGTTTTTAATTAATTCTGTTATGAAAATTATTTCTCCATTTAAATGATTTTTTTTCTTTAATATATTTAGGTATTAAATGCTTGGAAAAAAATATTAAAATTCCTCGAGTCTTAAAGAGAGCTTTGTTAACTAGGAAATTAATCCGATCATTTTTATTTACTTTTTTCGGTAGGTAATATTAGATATTATTATTTTATCTTTTATAACTTAATCAGTGTAATTCAAGAACATTTGACAAACTTTAATGTATACGTAAACGTAAATACAGGGTAGTACGACAAAAAATTAGAATTTTTTGTCTTATGAACTATATATCTATCTCCTCTTGTTTTCGAGCGGCAAAATAAAATTTTTTAAATACCTAGAATTTTTACGAAAATTTCCAAACGGTGCGAAATATTTATATCAAATTTTTTTAAGGACGCCAAATACACTGTCTAATTATTTTTTGGATATTTCATAGAGGGCGCTAGTTATGCTATATTCCAATTACCTACATTATAAGTTATAATTTTTTTAAGGTTAGGTTTTTACCATTCGGGATCCAATTTCTAATGTATAATTTTATTTTCTAAAAATAATGTACTCTTGTTAGAACTTCCTAATGTGGACTTAAAATAATAGTTAACTACAATAAAAATCACTAAAATTTAATATAAAGTTAATTAAAGTTTAAAATATTACTAAGAATGTATGCGTTGTTTATGAGACATCCATCAATAACTTTTGACATAAGCCTACTTTGAGAAAAGTCGATTATTTTGTACACCGTAATATTGTAAGAGTTCAATTAAAAACCTTTTTTCTCGAAAACAGTCCACATTAGGAAGTTCTAACAAGAGTACCTACATTATTTTTAGAAAATAAAATTATACATTAGAAAATGGAACCAGAATGGTAAAAAACCTAACCTTAAAAAAAAATTGAACATAAAATGTAATAGGAATGTAGCATAACTAGCGCCCTCTATGAAATATCCAAAAAATAATTAGACCAGCGTATTTGACGTCCTTAAAAACCCCGGAAGAACAAATTTCATATAAATATTTCGCACCGTTTGTAAATTTTTCGTAAAAATTCTATTTAAAATCTCGAATATAGTTCATAAGACTAAAAATTCTTATTTTTTTATCGTAGTATCACCCTCTGTATATACGGGAGGTCTTTCTGAAACACCCTGTATATGTGTTTGTATGAAACCTAATTTTATTTTATGTTCAAATCCTGCCTCATTTAGGTACACTGCAAAACAATGAACAATAAATGTGTTTTTCCCAGAATACGGCTAATTAGTTTTTTAAATGGCATTTCTAATTAACAGTTAACTATTTAAAAACCGTGAACAAGAATTTTATAATTTTCTTTCCTATAAATAGGTACAGTCTTTTTTACCAATAATTGAAAACCGATTGTACCAAATTCAAGTACACTGAATTTATTAGTTAGGTACCTACTGCTCTGCTGGTAAATTTTTTGTAACTTATTGAACTACTTATATGTATGTATTATAGACATTGTCACGTTTATTTCAGGATAATCAGTTTTATTTTAAAAATAGCGTAATTTGAATTTTAAATGCCGAAATACTTTGTTTCGGTGGATTAAATATATTGCTGTATTTATTCACGCTATTAATATGTAACTTTTATAACAATGTATTTGATTATGTTAAGTGGAAGATGAGTGGTCTAAATTTAAAAATGATGTTAATAAATATTCAAAATATGTATTTTATTGTTCGATTAGTATTAGCAATTTATTTTCCAATGATTGTAATTTTTCTTTTTCTCTGATGATGGCATAATTGTCAAACTAGTAGGAAAGAAAATAAAACACTTTTATATTGAATTAAAAAAGACTCTAATTTATTCATTACACCTGGAAAAATTGCAGTAATAATTATAAATATAGCATAAAACGATAATTGTCATAGTTTCAAAATTTAGTCTTTAAAGAATTAGAAAATTGTAAACAACAAATAATCTGCCAATTTTTCACACAGTAATATTCATTCATTGTTATAATCACGATTACTTTATCAGTAGACATGCTTATTGCAATAAGTAATGCATATATTGCCTGCAGCAATTTTGAATTATTCATTTCAATCATTACCTACATAAAATCTAGGAATTCTATTTCCAACATCCTTGAAACTATACAAAATCCATTTACAATAACATAAAATTGCTAACTGAAGGTATAGATAACGTAAATATCACAAAGGGAATAATAATTAAATCTTTAATTTGTGTTCAAGCTTTTAGTCAATAATGCTAGTGTCGATGTTTGAAAACACGGAAAATGTTTTATTTCTTTTTACAAGCACGTCATCATTGCACGTAGGAAAACAACAACCTGTAGTAAGTGATAACACTGATAACTCTCTTTGCAGTACAAACATGGAAGCAGAAAAGGACCGTCTGAAGGCTACCCTTGATCTGGAAGAACCAACTGAAGATTTAATGGAATGGGCAAAGGATAATATTAACGAAGATCCAGATAAAAGTGATCAAATCGTATCTGACTTCAGGGATATGATTTTTGGTATGATATTCAATGTCTAAATAGATCAGTCACACTTAAAAGTTGAGAAATTATATTTTTATGTTTTTTGTTATATTACTATAATTTAAGAGCAAAAAACAATGGTGTTTTAATTAACGTTATGTTTTATTTACCTAAGATCTCATTTAATTGATCATTCAAAGCCGAGATCTCGGGTAAAGACAACACCGCTATTATCAAATTGTATGTAACTACTAATGAATGCTTGCATCGCTCGTTCAATTTTGTTTTATACTTATTACTTATTACTTACAGCAAAAGGGGAATGCACTCCGCATAGGACTGACGATGCTTTTTTGCTGCAATTTTTGAGAGCACGGCATTTCATCGTTGGGAAAGCACACCGACTGGTAGGTAGAAAGATGAGTGAATTCATGTTACTCGTGTTAATTACATAAGATGTATAAGTATCTTGTTTAATATTACTTTTGTTGACTTAAAAAAGTCAATCCCTTTCTTACTGAATCTGATTCTTAATAATAAAACACTCTCATAAACATTGTAAACCAGTTACAAATATTTTAGTTTATCATAATGAAACCAAAAAATGATCTAAAACAATTTAAAATATTTAATGATTACTTATTAGTTATTGAAGTTAAAAGTAAATTACTGAAAATTATTTTAATTGTAAAATATCAATGAAACTTCTTCAAATTAAAAGTTTATCCTCTTGCAGGTTTTTATGTATTTTTGTCTTGATTTTTTTTATCATTGAATAAATATTTATATTTCTGTTTCAGATGGTAAATTATTATAAATTTAAGGAATCCAACCCACAATATTTTAAGGAAGTAAAACTAGAACGAGTACGCGAACTAGCCAGGAACCACATAATAAGTGTTCCGCCATACAAGGACCAATTAGGAAGGAGGCTTATGATACAAAGAATGGGTTAGTATTAACTGAATGTGAAAAAAAATAATTAAACTTTTGAAGAATTTAATAAACCACATAAAATATCAACTGGACACGGTGTACTAAATGATATTATCGTAAATTTAGCGCTAATCGTAATGGTTTGTCGATATTTATGTACACTAAAGAAAGGATATACGTCAAACAGAATTTATATTAAACAAGTGCGCAACAAAAAAAATGCCTATACCTAGACTGCCCTCTAATTCACTTTCCAATTTATTATGTTTAATAGTGTTACAACATTATATCTACGTATAATTTTATTAAATTAATAAATGCTTGGTTAAAATGAAAAATCATGAAAAATGTATGTCTATTAGGAGATCTGATATAGCTACACCTTGCCTTAAATACAGGGTGTGGCGTGTATAATCTTTAAGAAGTAAACTACAGCTTCCTAACGATATTTGTAATAAAATTGTGTTATACGAAAAAGTTCTATTTTTGCGTTTTTTTTTCGTAAATTAAAGTTCAATTATGGATGAAAATATTTTTTTTGGAAGGGTCCTGTCCGTGTGCTGTACGATGAGTTACATGCTGTAGACCAGCCGCATAAACAAATCGTCGTTGAAAGATGGAAAGATACTTCTCAATTTTTGGGAATTTTTCAATGCAAATGTACAAATTAAGAAAAATAGATATTAAAAAAAAAACTGATATTTTGTTATTATAATAATAATAATTACTATATTAAATGCATTGTTGTTACTGCATAAGTTCGCAAACAAAACCACATCCGTAAGCATCTGTAGTTGCCAACTGCGTGCACTAAACAAACTCCATTAAAATATGGAACAAAATGAAATAAAACTTATCATTTCTAGAGAAAATGTTGAAATTGACCCCCATTAGCGCGGATACAGGTATGGCAGCGACACCCCCAATTTTGGCGAATATTTTCCCAAATTCCAGGTATTCCCCTAATTGTGTCAGCAGCTTCAAGTATACAGTTTCGCAATTCTTCCACCGTAGCAATTGGAGTATTGTAAACCTATGACTGCAAGTGACTCCAAAGATAAAAAAGTCCATCGGGTGACCGAGGTGGGCACGGCACAGGTCCAAAGCGTTCAATCCATCGCAGAGGAAACATTTCATTCAAAAGTGTCGTTACTTCTCGAGTACTGTGTGGGTGAGCCTCATCTTGAAGATAAAACATGCGTGCTCGAACTTGTAATGCCACATCGTCCAATAATTCAGGCAACCGGTTCTCCAAAAAGTCAGCATATGTTGGTCCATTTAGTCGTTCTTCAAGGAAATAGGGACCCACAAGTACATCGCCTATTATGCCAGCCCAAACATTTACCGAGAACCGATGTTGAAAATGAGTTTCCCTAATCGCGTGAAGATTTTCATCGGCCCATATATATTATGGAAATTCACTTCATCACGGGTAAATGTCGCCTCATCTATTGCACAAATATAAGCAGGAAAGTCTACTTGAATAGCATATTGCCGTAAAAACCATCTGCAAAAACGCACTCGTTGATCACAATCCGGGGATAAAATCTGTTGAACTGGTTGCAGATGATAGAGCTGCAACAGCTGGCGTCTTAAGATACGATGTACAGTACGAGATGAGGTGTCTACTTGCTGTGCGAGTCGTCGAGTACTAATTGTGGGGTCTTTGTCAAGATTTTCCAACACTGCATCTTCAACATTAAGGTTCACTTGCTGACCACGTCTTTCTCATCGAGGAATAACACTTCCGATATCTCGCAGACGCTGAACGCACTGTAGGATTGTATTTGCACATGGGGGTGACGTTGTGGAAATCGTTCCCGGTACAACCTAGTCGCCGCGAGCGCATTTTCTCCGACTGCACCATATCGACACGTTCGGAAATAGTAAATGCAAGTACATCGCCTATTATGCCAGCCCAAACATTTACCGAGAACTGATGTTGAAAATGAATTTCCCTAATCGCCTGAAGATTTTCATCGGCACATATGTGCATATTATGGAAATTCACTTCATCATGGGTAAATGTCGCCTCATCTGTTATACAAACATAAGCAGGAAAGTCTACTTGATTGGTACATTGCCGTAAAAAACATCTACAGAAACTCATTCGTTGATCACAATCCGGGGATAAAATCTGTTGAACTGGTTGCACATGATAGGGGTGCAACAGCTGGCGCCTTAAGCTGCGATGTACGGTACGAGATGAGGTTCCTACTTACTGTGCGAGTCATCGAATACTAATTGTGGGGTCTTCGTCAATATTTTCCAACACTGCGTCTTCAACATTAATGTTCACTTGCTGACCACGTCCTTCTCCTCGAGGAATAACACTTCCCGTATCTCGCAGCCGCTGAACGCACTGTAGGATTCTATTTGCACATGGGGGGTAACGTTGTGGCCATCGTTCCCGGTACAACCTAGTCGACGCGAGCGCATTTTCTCCGGCTGCACCATACACTAAAATCATATCGACACGTTCGAAAATAGTAAATGCATTGTTTTCTCGGTTCACTGTAAAAGTAGTTTGTGCACAAACTAAAAACTTAAGAAAAATAAGAAATAAGAATCTCGTTTTTAATGTAATCGGCACGCTATTCTTATTTTTTACTTCTTCATAAAAATTACACTGTCATCGTGGAATTACAAAATAAAAATTTTTGTCTGGAATCTTTCACTTTTTAACAGTGATGGGTCGATAGACGATGCTTAATATTTAATAATTAAGTGAATAATGAATTCAATACAAATATAAAATCAATTGACTGCACAAATTTTTTGACAATGTAACCTAACCTTCTTTTAGTATTACTAGTATTAGATTGTACCAACTTAAATTATAAGGTTGCATCTCGGGTCGCATAAAAACATTTCCAAAGTTTTTAATAAATAACACAAGGTCGGACTTCAGTTTCGTTGAATAAATGAACTTTAATTTACAAAAAAAAAACGCGAAGATAGAATTTTTTCGTATAAGACTTTTCTATTACTAGTTAGGAAGCTGTAGTTTATTTTTTATAGATTATACGCACCACACCCTGTATACTTGCAAGGGAAACTTGGCAGTGTGATATACATTTTTTAACAACATGATTAATGTATTTGTATCATATAATGCCCACATTTATAATTACTTAATTTTTGTTGCAAGAAGGACAATTTTATTTAAAGGGTACAAAAAGAATGTATAACTTATTTTGTCAAAATATCCAAAAAGTCATCTAACTTTAGAACTTCGTGGAGCTTAAGAAATATTTTTCAGCGTCCAGTCAAATAATCAATTTATAAAATAGTCGTCTTTCCAACTTGATTTTAAAACGTACAAACTAGTACAAGATAAGCTTAGATTTATAAAATATTTATATAATTTATGGCATAATATATATTATAATCTGTAGGTGTATTTGGTATTCAGTTATGTATATAGGTAACAATTTTATAATTACAAGTTCACAATTCAATATAATTTATACATTTTGCCATTCATCAAAATTGATAAGGCAGTAAACTTGATTTCCTGTATGTCTGCAAACACGTATCTTGTAATGAATTAGGTCGTTCACTTTAATGCAGAATGGTGTTGCAGGCATTGCACTTTAAAATAATAATTCCGCTACAGAAGACAAAGACATGAGAATACATAACACGTTGATAAAATAAGATCAATATGTCATAGTAATTATCATTCTCATAGTCTATGGGAGCGCTAAAACAAATTGACCGACAATCTCTGAAGAGTTATGTTTTCTTTTATAATACCTAATATGCAGGGCGCATTAAAAATTGTATTTATACTCCTGTACAAATGGTTCCTAAATTTTATGTTGAGTATAAAATAAACTTCTCAGGACATATTTTTTATCATTTTTAAGGCAAGCGCATCTTAAATAAAATAAATCACTGTCCATTAGTCTATATTTACAAGAAATTTTTTGAAATACAGAGATAGAGTTAGTATATACATTAATCTACAGTGAATGACAGCAAAACGCCACGAGTCATCGCGTCGAATGTTTTTCGATAAGGTTCTAGTCCGCCCAGCAGAGATTTGTTTATCTTATGAAACGAACCTGAGATGCTGGATAATTACGACAATGTAGACCTGTCAATTTCAGGACATATTAACGGGTTTAAAATACTTTTACGTTTTTTACTAAATATCTCTGTCCCTAAAAGTTCTCGACAAATTCTAAAAAAGTTATAACCAATTTTTGATTATAAATTCAATACACAAGGCAACAAAAAAGTTATGACAATTTAAATGCATGTAAAGTATTACGGGTGGTGTCATCTACCAATTTACAGTAAATTCGGGACCTGATATCAATTTTTCATGCCAGAAAACTCCCCTATACCAAATTTTATGAATTTACTACAATTAATAATGAATTTTCTGAAGAAAATCTAAAATATAATTGTAATTTTAACACTCTGTATCTCGGAAGTTACCAATTGTGAACTAAAGTGACAGATTAGATCATCATGTTTTGGACCCATAAATATGTGGTAGAAATTTTGTCCAGACCTTTTAGAGATACGCTGAAATTCGTAATTATATTAATTCTATTCCCTGATAGATGAATATGATCAAATGATTCATATCATTTCGATTTTTACCTATGGGAACATATAAAAAAATTACAAAAGAGTGTACACGTTTTAGGAATTACCAACTCAAATTGAAACCATCACAGAAATCATGTCAATGTAACCATAAAACATCGGAAATACACAATGCTACTGACTGGCATAAAAACATGTATCATACATTCGACCAAGCAAAGCGTCAAACTCAGCCACAAACGACAATGAAATGCACGACCAACGTCTCTAGATTTTTCAGCGGCGTGCCAGCCCGGTAGGGCAGGCATTAGAGTGCAACTAGATATGTATCGAATAAATTGATCGATGCGAAGCTTCAGATTAGAGGCAGACACTTTAAAATAGATAATTCAGTATATATGTATAAATATTCAACCAGACGGTGCATTGTAGTTAATCGAGATGTCAAAATATGTATATTTTTCTATTAGGTATTTAATATCTACCAATAAAGTAGTTTCTTGTTGTAATTCGGCTTGCAACAGTGTAACTCTTGCAAAAACATGTCCCACTTTTGAGGTTAACTTTTTAGGAATTTGGAAACCTTCAGAGTTCACAACAGACGAACTGTTTCAACTGACCATAGGAATCCTAGAGGTGGCTTTAATGGAGCCCCAGTTCCAGATAAAAGGTGGCGTAATGATATTTGACCTCAGCGAGTTGTCCATCAGTCAAGCGTGGTACATGACCCCGACTATTGCAAATCATATTATCCAAGTCGCTCTGGTGAGTACTAGTTTACCAAAAATAAACAATTTAGTTTTTATAGCGTTATAAAAACGACACAATTTATTATAATAATTATCTGCTTATGATTATTTTTTATTTACAATAGATTAGACAAAATGTATAAATATCAACAAAAAAAAAATCGTTTTTCACTAATAACTTACTTATAAAAAGCTGCAAATACTGTTTTTAATTATCTTTAAATAGTTATTTATTATAAACGTCCTTTTTTATTTTTATTAATAATAATTAATATATAAACAATATATAATAAAAGATAATTATTTAAATTCTGTCCACCCACGAATGAAGTTAATAATAGCTTCTTCAACTTTAATGCGTAGCTGTAAATGTAATTATGTAATAAAGTTAATTATTACTAAATGCAACGTTACAAAATAAAAAATACTTAAAAAATTGATTTGGTTTGAAATTTGATTTCATCGAATATATATAATTATAAACAATGCTGATTAATTAATCTATATCTGAATCAAAAGTTGGTTGTATTGATTATTATAGTTAGCTATACATGGTGTTTCCTAAGTAAGTTACATGTTGAAGAAAATGGTTATCATCTCCAAAAATATGTTTAAATGAAGTATTAACAAAATGTCGTTTTTCTGTTAGGTATCATTTCTAAAAAAATATTGCTAAAATTATATTGAAAGCTGATTAAAAAAATTGTTAATACCATTTAAGAAATAAAATGCACAATTTTTATCACTCATTTTCAATATATTATATTATAAAATAGTATAATCATTTACAAGGGAAATTTTACAGATGTGACAAGTGAATAAAAATTTTTCAAAATCTGAAAATTTTAATTCTGTAATGTATAATAGGTAATTATTTTTAATAAAGAACGGAAATATGAAAATATTATTTCTAACCATTTTCACTATTGAAATAATTTTGAAAAGCTGATTAAAAAGTTTTACCAAAATTTAATTTTCAATTCAAATTGAGGAATTGTGGCGAGAAAATCAGAGCATAGGTTTTGCTAAGAAAAAGCAGGAAAAGTATACAGAGTGGACTTTTTGGAGGGGCCACAAAGGAACAGAAATGTTCCCAGGACGGCCCTGATATTTTGTAATTTTATCCTCAGCTGCTAGTGGTATATGGTAATTAATATTGCAACAAATTTTTCCAAATCTGTAGAAACAAAAATTTTAAAGAAAATTAAAAAATCACTTATTCACAATTTTTTACACAGGACTTTTTTTTAAGTGGCCATTAACTTAGATTGCCTTGCTCTGTCAGTATAGTAGGTATGTATAGTTCATCCTGAAATACGCTGTATACGTAAATAATGAATTTAGATGAGGATTGAATTCAATTTTATCATTGAATTTATATACCTATGTCAAATTTATTACCAAAGTTTATGTTGAATATGGTTCAAAATTTTACCTTTCGATAGTAGAGAAATACCAGCAACTCCTAAATCAGCCATACTCTTTTTCATTAGTGTATCATTACAAATTATAACAAGGCATTAAAATTGCGTTGTCAATTCTGCGCTTAAATTTTAAATTTACTTCAAATGAAGAAACAAATAAACATAATAATAAAGACAAAGTTTCAGTAATTAGAGATTCACAGTTTAATTCGATTTTTTTCATTAATTAGAGATTCACAGTTTAATTCGATTTTCAAAGACATGATTTAACCTGAATTCAAACCAGATAGTTGATATATTTTAAATACCTTGTAGTTTTTTAAGAAAAGTACTTAATTTCTTTTTTTAACATTACTTATATTGTACTAAAAAACAGTCGTCATGCTTAAAAGATTTGTATTAACAGAACTAAATCCTAACTTTTAATTTTAATGCTTTTATATGAAAACATTTTAGATTAAAGAATGCACAATAAACGTAAATGTCTTGCATAATCCTTTTTAATAGTAATTATAAGGTTTTTATGACCTTTCTGATATTTATAGTAGGTACGATAGTTTTGCGAATTGTTTTGACCTTTGCACCTGGTCACCGCC
The DNA here is from genome assembly GCF_000390285.2 of Anoplophora glabripennis. Classification (NCBI taxonomy): domain Eukaryota; kingdom Metazoa; phylum Arthropoda; class Insecta; order Coleoptera; family Cerambycidae; genus Anoplophora; species Anoplophora glabripennis. Next base: position 300,658 of record NW_019416408.1, on the reverse strand, counting down.
AATTACAGACTTGCATCGCATTTCCTTAACCAAGAATCTTTGATATGCCCTTGTTGTTCTCGGCCCAGGTTATATGGAGATGGATCCACTATGAGGTGACTTTGAGTTATTTTGAAGTATTTGGAAGTTTCCAACGCATTCCTAAGAGTGTATTTTGAGTTTTTAATATATTTTGAATATGATTGTGTATATTTTCCTGTATTTTTCTACTCATTTAAAGAATTTCTATGCAGTCCAAGGGTGCTTTGATGATTCTTGTTGTGTTTAAAAACTGTTTTGATTAATTTTATTGCTTTCTAACATATTTTATAGAAATGTTTCGGTATTTATTGAAGAATTGTAAAACCGATTCGAGGAACTTTGATGAATTATTAAACTTTTTTTTATTCATTAACATGTCTTGAAATTATTATGAATTCCAAAGCTGTTTTGAACTATTTTGTTTTATTTTGTAGTATTTTTTATGTATTTGCGCTAATACGAGTCCAAATATTATTGTAATTAGATATAATCTTCGTACAAATACATTTGTTTTTATTCATTTCAGACGAGTATGCCAATACGAATAGAGGGCATCCACATACTGTACCAATCCTGGGTATTCGAAATAGCTTACAACTTCATCCAGCCACTTATAAATGAAGGGGTTAAGGACAGGATCGTATTCCACGGGGACGACTTGGAAAGTTTGCACTCACACGTAGATCCCAAACATTTGCCCAAGAGATACGGAGGTGTCCATATTGATTATCCTGTTGATATCTGGTTCGAGGACTGGGTGAAACATGACGATCGCATCATTCAGAACCTTGTCGATTTAGGATACGATGACATGGAGAGGTTGAAAGAAGATAGAGAAGAGGAGAAGTGATAGTTAAACTTAGGAAATTATTCTTGTGCCTGGTGTTCTAGTCCATTTTATAAGATTTTATAAATATTTTTTATTGAAATAATATAGTTTTCAGGTGAAGTCACAACTGTTTTTACTCTTTGCATTGATATCCTAAATATATTATTTGTTTTGTTCTAATACTTTTAATAGAAACATTCATTTTCTTAATCCTATGGTGATGTAGGTCACGATCTGTTACGATTCTTTATTAAAAATCTGGCTACTATCTTCCTTGAAATTACTTTATCTGAAACTTCATCAATTTATAATGCAGAATAATTTTTGCGCATATGTACTTAAAACTTTAATTTTATTACGTTTCTGTTCAGAAGTAAAAGTCTAGGAGACATTGGAGCTATCTGAAGATAGTGTACCAATTACTGACGTTACTAATTACGATTGGGAAGTAATATAGTCTACTTACAAGATATTTTCGCAATTTTAGACAGACCCTGGAAGTAAAAATCTTAAATTGGTTTTTCGTAACATTGGTTCTAAAATCACAGCAGACCTTGGATTACTTACTGAACAATCTAAATTGGTTCAGTAACTACGTCTATAAGGCTACTATATCTGTAAAAAAAACTTATTCGAGTCGTACACAAAAAAAAATTAAAGGAGTGTGTGTTTTTAATTGGTTACGTTATAAACTAAATATGATATATGTTTTAGTTATAATAGAAAAATTTCAAAAATCATATTCCTTAGACTCATACTTCAGACAGATTCTAAGAAAATAGTGGTCGAAATTCGCAATCTATCAAAAAACAATTGAAAAAAAAAACAAGCAAATAAATCTGAAAACCTGGTTCGAGTTTGTATATGAAATAGATATTTACTATACCATAGAGAAAATTAATAAACGTCCTTATTTTTCATTTTAAATATTATATAACATTTATTTACCTACACATTTAAATTTCGTAGTAATATTGTTGTTAAGCATAGATTCAACAATGAGATATAGAACTGATTTTTATTTTGGTTGAAAACCTTAAAATATGAACTGTTTTATTTCCGACAAGTAAAATTAAACTGTAAGTATTATGTCACGGTCGGTTAGCTAAGCAGAGCATTAATAACGTTCTAAAACAAAAGAACGAAAACTATTTATGTAATTTGCTATATTCTTAGGGAAGGGCATAATTAGATTTTATTAGATTATACATATCTGGAGATATGTGGTATTTTTGTCTTGACAAAAAATAACATACTTCTAATCTTACTTTATAATTCCACAAGAATTGATATAAGAAATATACACATGTTTTGACATATACTTATCAAGTCAATTTTGTATAAAATCATATTTAACAAAAATACGTCTTATTTGTGCTTGTGAATCAAATTTTCTCTCCATAACCTCCTCTATAACCATATATTCTTGGATTGTTGATTTCTCTACGATATTATTACTTGAGTGCACTGTGTTTAAGTGTTAGTGACGATTCTTGAAATGCGCGACTTTCTTGAACAAAGATGTAACGTAAAATTTTGCATGAACCAGGAGAAAACTTTCATGGAAACAGACCAGAGTTGTAGCCAGACGACTCATGGTTTTTGCACCATGATTCAGCTTTGTCAATTCGTCAGTTTTGTATCAAAAATCAGATTGCTATCTTCTCGCACCCTCCTTACTCTCCAGACCTAGTTTCTTGCGAATTTTGCTAATTTCCGAAATTAAAATCTATGCTGAAAATACGCCGTTTTCAAACTATTGATGACGTCAAAGCAAATTCGTCACAGACTTTGAAGGCTATTTCAAATGAGACTATCCGGGACTGCTTCGCGAAATGTAAACATCGCTGCGCTGGTTAAAGTCGAAATAATGGAGGGGAGTACTTTGAAAAATACAAGGAGCAATACTGTATCAAATTAATAATATAGTTTAAATGTTCGGTTATTTTCTGCACAGACCTCGTATAATTCACACATCAAACCAAAGTTAACATTTGCTTGTTCGCTTACAGCAACGACTTGGATTTCTGAACAAAATAACACTAAAACTATTTTATATTGTGATTTAAAGTCACGATCCAAGCGATTACATAAACATTTTCAATCTTGTGCATATTGTAAATAATATATATTGCATTGCAAAAAATAAACAAACTCGATGTTCTTGCTCAGTTGCAGTCGTATCAGCACTTTTCGTTAGTATTTAAGTTTATTTGAATGTATTATGGAAAATGTAGAAAGTGGTGGTAAAATCCTTTGCGAATTCAGGAAACTTGCCACAGGTTGTCATAGATTAGGGTTGTCGAGTGAAAATTTCTTATTAGTTGTGTTTTAGAGAATAACATCAGAAGGCTAGATGACGATTTCTTGCGAAGGTTTTTAGTTGGCCATCGTTATGATGTTTGTGCAGCCCTTAAAGCAGTAAGTGGTTACTTTAGGTAACTTTTATCAAATTATTTTACATTTAAAAATTAAATTAAAAGAAGTACCTACATTTCTTAATACTTAATCAGCTGTACATAATTAAAAAACTAAAAATGAAACTTTCACCCAACGTTGAAAATTTTATTGTATTTCTGTCTACAATATGGACTATTAGGCATGCACATATTATTATGTAGTTGCTTCTTTCTGTTCTAATCTAAAGGACAGTGTGTAATAACTTTTACCCGTGCTGTAAATAAAGTTACAAGCACTAGTTTAAGTGTAGGTACATTACCGCCCGCCGTAACACAATTGACAATTACGGAGATTCGTGTGGAAACATCAAAATAAATAAAATAATACAGAAAAAAACAAAATTAATTTTTTTATCGAAATCGAATATGACCTAAATTTTTATTTAAATCAATTAAACAGGAATACCTGAAAGAGTCTTTTGTTTTTGTCATTATTTTTTTTTTGGATGAGATGATGAGAAAGGGGAGATATTGTAACAAACCTCATTTTATTTAATGTAAAAATGTCCCTGAAATGTATCGTTTAAAAAAAATGATAGTTATCAATTATGGACATATTATAATGCAATTAAACTTCACTCTCTTCTAATTCATATATTTTTTGCAATTATGACAAACCTACATCTATTAAAAAATCAATGTTTATTGGGATATATAAAATATATTTTCACAGAGCTATATTCCAAAAGAGGTTGACTTTTGAATATGGGTACGACATAGACCAATTTAATCGAAAAATATATTTACTTCAGTTGAAAATTTAGTAACTGGTACAGTCTAAAATTCCTGCAAATGCAGTTGGTCAGGCAATAACAATCGATGATGCCTGAATAGTAAGGTATAGACGACATGTGGTTTCAACAGACGGTGGCACATGCCCGAGAAACAATTCAATTTACTGCATCAGTCATTTCCTGAGCTTGTAATTTCTCATTTTGGTGATCCTCCCAGATCATGCGATTTAATGATAATGCGATTTTACGATTTAAAACCTATGATTTCTATCAAAATTTCTTCTAGAGTGAATTTTGGGTCATTATTTGGTTTGTGGTTTCAGCTTATATCACATTTATTTTACATTTTTACCTACCTCATTAACAATTTTTCATCATAAGCAACTTTTGTGATTACATATTTTGTACAGATTCGCAACTTTCAAAGTTTCATAGAGAGAAGACAAGATAATTGGTTAAAATTAGAAAAAGGTTTAGTAGAAAATATCCTCGAGTCTCAAATTATAGACGTGCTGGATGAAGTTGGACGTCACGGACAAACGATTGTCTGGATACGCTTAGAGAAATGGGATCCTGAGGTCTTCAGTGCTGATGAAATTCTAAAGGTATAAATTAGTAACTCTTCATGTTCCATCGCGAATAATGTTGAGCACGCGCAATTTTAGTGAATAATAAAAGAGGTTAAAACAAGCCATTAAATATACAAGGTATCCCAGATATAATGCAAATATTTAGACCACAACTCTTCAAAAACAACAACATTTATCTATTTTTTTTTTTCGAAATCACTACCTTAAAGTTTTTTACTAGATTCAATGTAAAATGCAAAAAATGCAACGACATATTAACAGCTGTGATTGTGCATCATGTTGAGTTTTACACACGGTGAATACGTTGATATGATGTTAGTTTACGCCGAGACACATGAGAACTCTTATAAGATTTATATCTAAGGATCATTTCCTAAATCGTTTTATACCAAATAGGCGCATCGTATCGTTTAGACTTCCGGATCACAGATCTTTTGAAACTGAACTAACAACAATCTATTTTGTCAAAAAGCTTACAGCATCAGGATTATTGTCAACATTTTTGTAACATGATTTTTGGGTGGAAATAGTAAAGAATGCCTCATTGGACATTACGTTATACCAGATCCGTTAGATGGACGGAGGTATTTTTGGATGATGTTCCACTGCAAGTTCTTCGAAACTTGTGGTTTGATGATGGTGCTCCTTACCATAACGCTCCAATCATTCGAGATTGGTTAAGTCAGCATTTTTCTCGATGATGAATTGGCCGAAATAGTATAGTTGCATGGTCCACCCGATCGCTAGAATTCAATCCGAGCCACTTTTATTTATAACTTACCACGTTTATTTTTTTTTGATGAGTAGAAAGTTGTAGTTTTTTACTTTTGATCATTTTTAACTTAGTTTATAACAAATATTTTTATTTTTCAAAAGTTACCGAATTAATTCCGCATCTTTTTGTTTATTATTTAAGGTGGCCATATCCCTGGCCGAGAAATGGTGAAATTTCTGGCATTTTTAGGTACTGAAATCTTGAAAAGTAAAACGTGTAGAACAAAAGTAAGCACAAAAATAAAATCCTTGATGTTTTGTTTATTCATTGTTACCATTTAAATTTACCCAAATAAAATAATAACTAAAAAAAAAGCGTTTGTAAAACATGCGTTTTCTGTTATCCTAACCCCACACTTTAAGATTTATTTTCACGTACTTATAAATAAAAGTAAACAATTTTATATGTAGGACTAAACAAGTAAATGTTATAAGAATATTTATATGTGGAGTTATATATAAAAAAGTTAGTATTTTCCTAGATTTCGGTACCTAAAACCTTGATGGTTTGATCGTTTTTTGCACCTGTTTATTCGTTTTACTGCGCCGTCTTTGAAAATACTCAGGTGGCATGACATAACATTCCTATTATTTGATAAGCTTTAGATTATTCAGTTATTAAATGTTTGAAATTATTTGTCTTTGCGGAAAACACTATTTAAAGAATATGGGGCCCTTAATCCATTAAGCGTTTCGTTTTATGCTTCAATAGCGGGTAACAATAATTTAAAAACTAGGGGTTTTTCGAAAAAATACACTCATACACAAATAGACATTGTTGTTTTAGATTAATTAAAATTATGGTTAAAATTTATTTCTGGGATATTCTGTATGTGAGAAAAGTAAATGATCCTTTACTACTGACTAGAAAATACAACAAATTATTTTTAATATAGTAATCCTACTAGCAAGATAGTAAAAACCCATTTTCTTGTCCTCTTTGCTGTTATACTATATTTTTTTTTAATTTAATTTAAGTTTATAGATTCTGCAGATTTAAATGCCATTGCCTGTAATTATTTTCTAGTGATCTCTTCCAGTGATTTCATCTGGGCTTTAATATATTTAATATTTAGGTTTCAGCTCTTCTCTGCGAGTTGGTGTATGCAAAGATGAAGGAAATAAAATTTATTGATGTCATTATGGATATGCATAGCTTTTCCCTGAAACATCTGAATGGCCTTTCTATGAAATTTGCCAAGCGAATGGTATTCTTCATGTCTGTAAGTAAAGATAAAAAATTACTCAGTTGATGCTGAATTCCTATAAGTAGGTAGGTATATTTAAATATATCGACACATAGGAAAAAAAGAGTGAAATTAACTTTCTTTTTATTTTCAGGAATGTTTACCGATGGAGTTGTTACACATATATGTGGTTAGGCAACCCAAAATAATATTCTACCTCGGCTACGCGTTATACAAACCATTTGTAGAAGAACGTATGAAGAAAATTGTAAGTAGAATTAAAGACCAAAATAAAAAAAATAGATACCGTTAATAATTACGTACCTAACAATGTATATGGAATACTGATTAAGCTATAGCTATAACTGCATCGAAATTTTCTTGATACTTACATTGATAAAAAATTTATGTAAAATTGCACACTAGATCATTGGTTATTTTAACGCCACAGTGATTATATAAGTAAAGTACACTATAATAAGTATATCCTTTTTAGTATAAATCTGTTGCTTAATATAACATCACAATAAAGTTATTAGTAAGACCTAAATGAAATAGGCGAGCGGTCATTCCTAAAATGATGCTTCTAAATGAAGGTAACCGACTAAATTTTTAAAACAAAAACCTACAGCATGAAACTTTTTTTTATTTTATAAGTGTTTTTTTCTGATAATTTACATTTTCTTTTTATATTTTTCGGCGTGGTCAGTCAATTCTTAAAAACAAAAAAGTTGTAAAAAAGAATTACTCGCCGAATGGCTTTGAAAACAGTTTTTTATCCATTGTAAAATGGACCAAAATAAACACTTTTTGTTCTTTGACAAAAACTCGAAAAATACTTCGTTACCGAGATATTTATAATTTAATGTGAAAAAAGTGACGAAATCGACAGAGTTTCGGAATTTTTTTCTCAAAAACTACTGAACTGATTTTAATTCTAAAGAAGCATAAGATATATTTTTTTGGTATGGGTCAATCATTTTATTGAAGGTCTAAAGCGAGTAAAAAAAGTCTTTCAACGAAAATTATGATAACACTTCAATTTAAAATTTTCTTTTTACAATATCTTGGATTAGATTATATTTACAATAAACTTTATTATGATTTTTTTAAATCGATATATGTTAATAGTACAAATGTTCAAAAGATCATTTTGTTTGGTTTTGTAGCCGGAGTAAGGTTTTTGCAAGTAATTAGTAAAATTTAAATATTCGATTTTTGGTTTTATAAATACCTAAAATTGACTTGAAAGTTATACCAAAACTAAACATGGAACATTCTGACATTCACCTGAGCACGCACAGACTGCACAGCATTCCAGGTTCGATGACAAACAGTTACAATTTTCCACTACTTGAACAAAAATATTTTTGAAACATATCTAACGCAGTTTCTCCTTCGAAATAATGAAAATCCAAACAACCATTTTCGATTTTCCATCCATGTGTCAATGGATCAAGAGTTACAATTTCACTATTTGTAGACTGTTTTTTTACTTGCTTTAGACCTTCAATAAAATAATTGATCCATACCAAAAAAATATGTCTTAAAGTAGAAGATCTGCCGATTTGCCGTTTTTGAGAAAAATATTCCGGGAGTTTGTCGATTTCATCACTTTTTTCACATTAAATTGTAAATATCTCGGAAACGAAGCATTTTTCGAATTTTTGTCAAGGGACAAAGTGTGTTTATTTTGGTCCATTTTACAAACAAAAACTATTTTCAAAGCCATTCGGCGAGTAATTTTTTTTACAGCTTTTTTGTTTATAACAATTGACTGACCACGCCGAAAGATATAAAAAAAAAATATGTAAACTATCAAAAAAATACACTTTATAAAACAAAAAAAGTTTCATGCTGTATGTTTTTGTTTTAAAAATTTAGTCGATTCATGCCCTTTATTAAGGGGTGAACCGCTCGCCTAAAATTGGATAAAACTAACTTAAGATTCAGGTTAGAGTAATAATTATTTGAAATTTCATTTTACAGATTCATATATGCGGAGATAATTATGACTATTTGACAAAAAATATTGGACGAGACTTTTTGCCTGTATATTTTAATGGAACCTGTGAAAACCTCAAGTCAACTAGGTGGCTAAACGTAATGCATCAAAGAAAAATACGGCAAGGTTAGTAGATGATATATTTAAGTACCTATGACATCTTAAGCACTATACCTACCATCTTACCTTTTAATCGGTTAAAGGTAAAAGTAAAGTAAAGCAACGGAGAGCGGAATACATAAACAATTGTTCACAATAAAGTCTATGTCTAGACAGATATACTTACCTACTACCTAATTAATATGTTATTTGTGTATACGTTCTTCTTTTTCGCTATAGGTAACCTTGTGAATATAAATAGCATTAAAAAATAATGTGACAAAATGACACCGTTATGGGTGACAAGGTATTTGAAACATTCGTTATTTTAAAAATTAAATAAGCTTTCGGAGACTTTATCGATGCAGTAAGCAACGAACTCTACTAAGCATAAAGTAAACTAAATATACGTAACTAAGTAGGCCTACAAATTCCTTAAAAACTCACTGTCATTTTACAATTAATAAGTGTAACTTTAGATACATTGTATATTTTTACTTAAATACTAAGTAATACTTAAGTAAGTATTACTTAGACACTTTCTTAAGCACTCAAGACATGCTTATGTTTCATTCACAATTAGGTAATCTCATACCTTTTTCAAGTGTGTTTATATAAATATAATAAAAATTTAATGGAATATAAATAAATTCGAATTTAAGTGTGAGAGAGGAGTAGTGGAAGTAGTAGCTAATTTCATTGAAGTGACAGGTTATTAGATATAATTTCAATGAAAAAAAAAAAAAACTACCAGTACAGCTAGTCATACTAATTACCGTCTTATACCTAATGATAGTTACCGTGATAATGGTATATACATAGGTACACTAATTATAATTGGTTATTTCACATATAGGTATCTACATTCACTTAATGAAGAAGGAACATTTGTCAATTTAATAATAAAATACCTAATAATAGTGAAATTTCAGTGATTCTAATTATATAAAGAAATATATACAAGACTTATGAAAACATCAAAAAATAATTGAGTAATAATTAGATAACTATGAGGTCTCTCAGAAAATAATCGTACTTTATTTTTTATACTTCATTATTAATTTTATACATTATTGATCCTTGTCATAATAACATTATGATTTCCTATTCCGTTCATATGGATTTAAATAATTAGATAAAAATCACATTTTTATTTCTTTTGTCCCAAATAATAATTACAATGTGGGAAATATTGTGGGATAAATTAAAATATTATTATTACTGTGTACTTACATAAACATAGATACTTGTTGAGAAAATTATTGTTAGTTTTTTTGTTTCAGATTTAAGTTTATCAGGATATGAATTTTACGAAAAATCGACTGGTAACACTTAAGTATGATAATAATTAACAATTTACATATGTACTACATATTTTTTTATTGTTATTTACGTAGGTACTTATTTGCAATAAATGATCGACAGAATAAAAAATTATTGTTTATTTATCCAATTTACCATATATACAGCGTGGTAAAAAAGTTCTGCATAAAATTCATATTTTCGTCAAACAATTTTTTTTTCGAAAAACGGTGAGACCCGTCGATTTTTATTTGATCCAGGGCACCTTGTTATGTGGAAAAAATGTTTTTTTCGATAATCCACTTACGGCAGCGATGACATAATTTTTTTTTAAATGACAACGCATATTTTTTTCGTTCGAAATTGATGACAGTGATAATTATCTAAACAACGGTGTGAAAATTTCGATGTCTTACATAACAATTTTTTTTAGAAAAATGCACCTTAAGTTCTTGAATGCAATAATTTGCTGTTTACGGATCAAATGCCTTAGAAAAAAATTTATTCGGCAGAAAGCATTTCAGATAACTTAAGTTGCAACTGGTGTTATGTAATATTTGCGGAATTATTCATCAGATATTGTCAGGATCCTGATTAAACTGCAAAATTTAGAACCAAGTTCAACCGCACAAAATCCAAATAGTATGTAGCAAATTAAGGTCGACTTTTTGTCTTCGAGTTTGCCGATAAATTCCTCAAAAAAAAAAGATCCAAAGAAATGTTTACTTGAAAGGAGTAGATTACCTGAAATATTGAAGACTAAAAATCAGTACCGATTTAACATTCTTTGGTGAAATCGTTTAATTCGAAATGGCAAAACTTAGTGAACGCGAAAGAATTGATATTTTGAGGATGATTGGTTTCGGCGATAAGTTACGAACCCATCAAGAAGCTTGCCAATTATTTAATGCAACGTACCCTGACAGACCACCAATTACGCAATCTACGGTTAGTAGGGTACTGGCAAGGTTTGAGGAAACTGGTAGTGTGAAAGATGCTCCTCGTGCGGGTCGTCCTAGAGTAGATGATGAAACTAGATTGAATATCCTGGTGGAGCTCCAGGACAACCCTCATTCTAGTACAAGGTCGATTGCATTGAACAATGATATTTCACATGTAACTGTGGTGAACTTTCTCAAAAAAGAGAAATTTCACCCCTATAAGGGTCACTTGATACATGCATTGACTGAGGACGACCCAGACCGCCGTCTCCACTTTTGTGAAGATTTAATGCATCGATGTAACGGAGACCCCGACTTCCTCAAGAACATAATTTTTTCTGACGAGGCTACTTTTTATCTTAATGGATCGGTGCATCGACATAACTGCCGGTATTGGTCTCAGGAAAACCCGCACTGGGTGCAAGAAGTAGATCATCAGCACCCCCGAAAGGTGAACGTTTGGGCGGGAATAATAGGGCGTCGTATTTTAGGCCCGTATTTTTTCGAGGAAAATTTAACTGCTGCTCGCTATTTGGATTTCCTGCGGTTCGATTTGGTCCCAAGCTTAGCAGAGTTATTCCCGAACAACGAGGATCCTGATATTCCTGAGGAAAGAATTTGGTTTCAGCAGGATGGTGCACCGCCCCATTATGGAGTGCAAGTACGGGAGTACTTGAATAACACGTTTACTGGCCGGTGGATCGGGCGACGCGGAACAATCGAGTGGCCTCCGCGTTCGCCTGATTTAACACCTCTAGACTTTTTTTTGTGGGGCTATTTGAAATCGCGTGTGTACACAAACAGACCAGGTGATTTGGAAGAACTTAAAAACCGTATTCGTTTTGAAATAAATCAAATCGACCCGGGAATGCTTGAACGAAGTGTAGACGGCGTTTACACACGCTTAGGACAATGCCAAATGGTACAGGGTGGGCAATTCGAACAATTTCGCTAGACTTACACAAACATTAGTGTAATTTTACTCGTTTGAAATGTAATTTTGTCAACTTTGTCCTTTTCGGAGCCATTAATAGTGTAAGTAGACAATTATCACTTATAAGAACTTAAGGTGCATTTTTCTAAAAAAAATTGTTATGTAAGACATCGAAATTTTCACACCGTTGTTTAGATAATTATCACTGTCATCAATTTCGAACGAAAAAAATATGCGTTGTCATTTAAAAAAAAATCGCTGCCGTAAGTGGATTATCGAAAAAAAAATTTTCCACATAACAAGGTGCCCTGGATCAAATAAAAATCGACGGATCTCACCCTTTTTCGAAAAAAAATTGTTTAACGAAAATATGAATTTTATGCAGAACTTTTTTACCACGCTGTATACCTATATAGTGTGATTAATTGACTATAATAAGAAATATATATGGTTTAAGTATTTTTTAGTGTGTATGTAAATAAATCTGGTCAGACGTACATTAAAGCAAATTAAATCCACATGTAAATACACTAGGCACAGAAATTAAGGGATATTAAAAAAATCCCAAAATTCTGAGTGATTTTCAAAGAGCTGTAACTTGGAGGGAAGTAGTTGTAGAGAGAATAAAAAAAGGAAATTGAAGCTTCAAGTGCTTAGTTTTCGGATCTGGACTTTAAAATTTTTTAGCGTCAGCAGTTTTTGAGTAATCAAGAAAATCAACGAAAAAAAAATTGCAAAGTTTTGCTTTTCTTTAAACAAATTTTTTTTTTGATAACTTCACCATGAAGCTCTTTTAGATAATTTAATTGTCTTCAATTTGAACGATTCCGGAGCCTTGTACGATGATTTGTCGCAGAGATAGTCTCGTCGTCATCGACGCCCGAGCATGTCCTAAACATGCCCAATGTGGTTCAAGTCGGGACTCACAGGTGGTTGAGAGTTACCACGTTGTTGGCGTGAAGAAAATTTCTCGTATGTTTTACGTACAAGACTCCGGAACCGTTCAAATATTGAAGATAATTTAATTATCTTAAAGAGCTTTATGGTGAAATTAAGTCCATAAGCCTTTTTAAAGAAGAGAAAAAAATTTGCAATTTTTTTTTTCGTTGATTTTCTTATGATTACTCAAAAACTGCTGGCGCTAAAAATTTTAAACTCCAGATCCGAAAACTAGACACTTGAAGCTTCAATTTCGTTTTTCTATTCTCACTACGACCATTTCCCTTCAAGTTACAGCTCTTTGAAAATCACCCAAAATTTTGGGATTTTTTTAATATCCCTTAATTTCTGTGCCTAGTGTATGTCTTAAACAATTAAAGTTGCCTATAAAAAGGAATCGTGTTTCCCCAACTAAACCTTTAGCTACAAAGACGATTACACAGTCACACAAAAAAAAATGTTTCTTGAATCTGAAGGTCGCACTACTCGTAGGTCTACTACATGTTTTCTGGGTCGCTGAATCCGAATCCGTGATCCATTTAACCCCATCACGTCAGATTTTGCCAATAACCCCATATCACCTCATAACCCAAACTGTCAAATCCTATTACACACAACGGTCCTGTAAAGGGAGTTGTACACCCACAATAACCCTATAATCCTATACATTCAACCTCAGACCTTCTAATTCCATAACCCCATAACCGATAACTCCAATAACCACGTTATTCAGTAATTTGACTTGATCTCTCCTCGCGGGATATATCAAGGGTCTATAACAGAATATATTTAACTCTATAATCCCCCATCACTAACCCCATAACCCTATAACCCCATAACCCTATAACCCCATAACCCCATAACCCCATAACCCCATAACCCCAATAACGACGTTAAACAATCGTTCGATCGTTTGATACAAGGAACATAGTCTATATCGTTATTGGCTCCCAGTTTCATCATCTCTAGTAGATTCTCCGTCAATTTAAAAAATGTCGTGCCAAATGAAGCTTTATATTTCGCTTATACTAACCCCAGTCCCTGAAGTCCTTGGATCATGGTTTTCATGCCGTCTTGGCAGACACAAGTGAAAGACATACGAGACAGAATTTCGGATGTCCAGAATCGGCGGCTAGTTAGAGCGCGAAAGTGGGCCCCGCGAAATAAAGCTTCATTTGGCATGATATTTTTTATATTAATGGAGAATCTAACGGATATGATGAAACTGGGAGCCAATAACGGTATGTTCCTTGCATCAAACAAACGAACTACTGCGTAACGTCGTTATTCGAGTTATGGGGTTATTTGGTTATAGGGTTTTGGGGTTAGGGGATTATAGGGTTAAATATATTCTGTTTATAGAGCCTTGATATATCCCGCGATGAGAGTTCAAGTCAAATATAAATAATAATAATAAATGTCAAATAACGTAGTTATTTTAAGTTGTCGGTTATGGGATTATGGGGTTAGGAGGTTTGAAATTGGATGTATGGGGTTATTGTGGGTGCACAGTTCCCTTTACAGGACCGTTGTGTGTAATAGGACTTGAAAGCTTGGGTTATAAGGTGATATGGGGTTATCGGTAAAACCTGATGTGATGGGGTTAAATGGATCACGGATTCAGATTCAGCGACTCCGAAATCATGTAGTCGATATAGTGTGACCTTCAAACTAGAAAAACATTTTTTTTTGGTTGTATAATTTAAAAACGAATCATTATACGAGTTAATTCTATTCTTTAATTTAAAATAATTTGTTTTTGGAAGTTTAGAAAAATATCGCATATTTCTGTTGTATTTGTTATAGTTTGATGAACTTGGGCTTAATAAATTCGTTGAATTATATTAAAATAAGTAACGGTCACTACACACATACTACTTCGATTTGAATTTTGAAAATTTGAGATACCGGGTTTTCGGGCATGCCCTTCTCAACTAAAATAATGGCGTCCACGTACCACTTCCGATTGTACCGGAAGTCGTCATCAACTTGCTTATTTTAAATGGAACACCCTGTATATTATTGCAATTCCACAGCTATTCTCGCAAGAAATTACATGATTTTAGGTGATTACACAAAAAATAGTAGATAACTTAAAAACTAGAAGAGATAGGTATAGGGATACTGTTCGAAAGAGAATAAAATTGTGTATCAGAATATGGAAAAACATACAGGATGTTTCATTTAAAAAAACCCACTTATGAAGTTTTGAATTTAACTAAACTCGGCATTAAATTTTTAGCACCCTGTATGCAATTAGGCCACTTCTAGCTATCCCCCCCCTATAAATATTGTTGCTTTATCTTTCTTACTATAAAATACACATGGTTTGAAGCTGTCACTGTTTCTCTCTATTTTTTTGAAAAAAATTAAATTTCTCGAAAACGGTTAATATTAGGAATAGGGAAACTTCATGAGTGTCCACCTAAAATAACACGTAGAATCCAAAATTGCAATAATATATAGGGTGTTCCATTTAAAATAAGCAAGTTGATTGAGACTTCCGGTATAACCGGAAGTGGTATGTGGACGCCATTATTTTAGTTGAGAAGGGCATGCCCGAAAACCCGGTATCCCAAATTTTCAAAATTCAAATCGAAGGAGTCTGTAATAATTTTAATGGGCCTCACCGTGAGACTCCCTGTATGTCTATTTTTTTTTTGCTGAAAACTATTTAAGGAATCATCTGCATTATTAGATCATACTTTAAAAAACACCCTGTGTGTCCTAAACGTTTCGTTTCTGATTTGATTTTTCGCTCTCAAACTGACCTCAAAATTTACTCGCAGGCGCATCCTAAGCTAATACACATACAAGTAGACACCCTGTATACTCAAATGCATTTTGCATAAATATCATAATTCAATTAAAACATCATGGCCTCAATGGCAAATTGTCGTGCACCCCAAGGTTCTACCTGTACTTTCAGCTTATCATACGTTTTTTTTATTATCTGGTTCATTTCTGCTGTTTACTTACTTGGGAACAGGTTTCTCAGGAACCTTCCCAATGACGACCTGTATTTTACTGGAATAATTTTACCACCGTGACGCAAAAACCTTACACATATATTTCATCGTTGTCACATCAGAGAGGCACGCTACCTCATCAATCGAATACTATAAGCGTAAACTATTCACTTCACGAAGCGACACCAAATTGTTTGCAGCCTTGCTTTTCGAAGCATATTAGGCGCGAGTCACGGACAATATTGGGACACCGAAAAGGATCTCTTTCTGTCCTGACCCGAAAACACATTTGAAAGATGCCTGGCGAAGAGATTGAAAAAAGTATTTGTGATGAAGAGGAGAGTGTGGCGAAGTTGCGGAAACTTCTGTCAGGTGAGTTGTTGATTAAAATTTTTCTGTAAGTTAACTGGGTAGTGTTCTTTTGTAATATTAATCGTTATTTTCACTGTGTGTAAGAGTACTTAACACTGAAATCGGGACGAAAATATGTTGTCTTAATTAAAAAATCTTTAAGCGAAATGTCTTCTTTTAAATAAATGTTTACTTTTTGATTCAAGATAATATTTTTTTATGTGTAGACTGTAGATACATTTATACCTTTCTATATACAAATTTGCGCGCTTACTGCGAATAATTACATTACTGGTATTTGTTTTTCTTTTACATGATGTAGGTATATAAGATATAAAGTTTCATGGGACGAGAAATGCTTAGTTTTCAATAAAAAAGGTTTGTAAATATAAAAGAGGTATCATATTCATCAAATACCTCTGAGGATGTTTGGTGTAGATACACGAAACTTAGACTTGTAATCTAGTTAATAAAATATTGAATCCGTATACAAATCTGTAAAATCAGTGACGGAGATGCTTGGAGTCCCTATCACTAAAAACTTAAAATTATTCATTTTACAATAAAATATACAGGGTGTCACGTAACGAATGTTACATACTTCAAGGGTACATCTAGAATCCAAATAGTGTCGATTTAACGAAATCTGCTTAAACGAAAAATGCCACAAAAAGAAGTTACAGGGTGTTAAAGTTTCTTTTTTTATTTCTTGTTTTCTCTTTAACTCAGAACCCGGTTAACCGATTTAAGTAAAATCTGCTATTGCTTCGTTTCTCTTCATGAAGTATACAGTGATTATGTTCCTATTAGGCTAAATCATACAGGGCGTTCATTTGTTCATTTTACTATAACGCTTTGTGAATATTCTCCTGTAACTTTTTTTATTCGTTTAAATTCTTACATGCAACTATCAGAAATAGGTAGACAATTTTATTCTACACAAAAAATGTATACCTATCAAAGTCGAAATTATGCTCGGTTATGAAGTTATTACAGAAAATATTTATTAATACATAGGTACCGTTTTCCGGATTTTAATCCGTTAGACTTTTATTTTTGGGGTTATTTGAAAGGAATTGTTTACAACACTGTAACACCTAATACAGGAGAACAACTTTGGGATAGATTAAAAGACGCTGTACGACAAGTTAGACGAACTTATAATTCGTTCCCTATTCTCAATAGTTTCATAAAACGTTTAAGGTAATGTGTCGAAGAGAATGGAGAACACGTAGAACATTTGTTATAAATGAATAGACCTTTTATTACTGCCACCTTTCAGTTTATTATGTTATTAATTAGGTTATTTATTATGTTTATTATGGATACTAGCTTTGTCCAAAAAATATGTGGTATGTGTTCTGTAATATCTTCATAACCGAGCACAATTTCGACACACATTTTTTGTGTAGAATAAAATTCTCTACCTATTTCTGATGGTTGCGTGAAAAATTTTAAACGTACAAAAAAGTCGCAGAAGAATATTCGCAAAGGGTTGTATTAAATTGAACGCTCTGAATGATTTAACCTGATAGGATCATAATCACTACTTCATGAAGAGAAGCTAAGCAAATCGGTTAAATGGGTTCTAAGTTAAGGAGAAAACAAGAAATAAAAAAAGAAACTTTAACACCCTTTGCTTTAGCGACATTTTTCGTTTAAGCAAGTTAGGTTAAATCGACACCATTTGGGTTCTAGATTATACCCTTCAAGTATGTAACATTCGTTAGGTGACACCCTGTATAGGAATTTTTTGCTTTAATCGCCATTTTAGGAATAGTTTAATCATGAAATCTCCAAAACAATCATTGCCATAAGTATCTTAAGAATTACATTAAAAAAATTAAAAAATTAAATTCTTACGTCAATTACTTTTGGAATTTTGATGATTCAATTGTATTTCGAACAAAAAACATTTTTTTACAATTAAAGATGTTTTAAATTTATTTGACAACGTAGTAAGTTTATTTTCTCTTAGAAATATAAGGAATTAAATTAACTTATTCAATTTTCATAATTCCCCGTCGATTAAAATCCAAAATTTTAGAATTCTTGATCCTTGGTTTATTAACGAAGAAGAGGTACACTTATTTAATGTTTATAAATCATTTGTAACAATTTTATATTTATTTTTCTTTAAGGAAATAAATGCACAAAAATTTCAAGCAAATATTGGAAATTGAAAAACAAAATACTTGCTTTATGGAAATTGTTATGGAAATGTCTCTCATATAAACATAAATTTTTCGAAAACGGTTCGAAATATTAAAATTAAATCATTTTTTTAAATAGTCTAGAGATCAATATTTTACAAAAAAATTTTAGGATGGGTAAACACTCTAAAACTACTTACTCCTTGTAGAACCTATGAGATTTAAATACTACTTAAAAAAAGAATAAGACAGAATTTTGCAAGATATTACAAAAGATATTATCTATATCCATTTATTTTACAAATGAAGCGAAATTATATTGAAATACTTAGTTGTTTTTAAATATCAGATTAAAATAATTGATAAATTTTCATAATGCTGTCATTATCATTAAAAAAAATGATTTTGTATTATAAAACATTTATATATTCAATGTCTATAGAAAAAGAAGGTTAAATTCTTACTCATATAGCTTAAAAGTTTAATAACAGTGGCGAAATTTAACGAGATTTTATGAAAAACACATATACATATCACCTATCACATAAATCACATAAAAATCAAGGAACATTTTAAGGTCACTGTCAACATTTACGCGACAGACGTCATTTAAAAAATGAGTGTGATAAATAAAAGTGTGATGCTGTATACATATAACATTGTGGTCTGACATAAAGTGATGATAATGAGCTTTATTTGTACTACAATAATATCAAAAACGATATCAATTGCTTCTTTTTATTAAATCATGAATCACGAAAGCATAGAACTATTAAACAATTTATTCATGGGGAATGTATCGTTGTTATAACTTACAAGAATTAATGTCTTGTCACAAAAAGAGCACAGAAAAATACGGTCAAATAATCACCAATAAAATATTTGTTCACTTTTTTTTGTTTGAAAATTAAATAATAAGACACATCTTCCAGTTTTCTACCAATTTTCCTATTCTTCTGTGGGAGAGAATTCCAGAGTTTGGCAATAAACTTTAACAATATTGACTGTTATTCATTTCAAGCACCGTTTTTTGCAGTTTCACGCATTATTGAAAATGCTTATTTTTAATAAGTTTGTAAAACTTCCTGTATAAGAATTAGGTCGATTAAATGGAGATATTTTAGACCACACTCTGCTAAAAATTAAGGTTTTGAAACCGATATTCACTATTTTGATCAACATCCATTACCTTCAAAACTTCTTTTATATAGGGTGTCCCAAATTTCACACAAGAAGTAATTTTATTAAAAATAATAAATTTTTTATTGATTCATAAAGTAGGTATACATTACCTATAGGGTTAATATGGAATAGCAGAACGGGTAAATGACCTTCACGGCTTTGCGACATACGCTCTGATTTCCATGACCTTTTACTTAAATGCTGCTGAATTTTGTCGATTAACGAAGCCATCAGGATAAAAATGAGCCCCATCGCTGAAGATGATTTTGTTAAAAAAAACAGCATCCACTTGTTGTTCTATAATCCATTCAACGAACTGTTTTCGCTCTGCGTGGGCAGTAGGATTCAGTTCTTGAGAGATACTGTAGAGATCTTCTCGAAATGTCCAAATCTTGACCACGGTGCCGAATTGATGTTTCTTGAGTGTCAGCCACACTCTCACGAACTGCTTAGATGTTTTGTGTTGAACGACTTGTTGAAAGACGCCCAGTTCCAATCTTACGTAAATTTTGGGACACCCGAAAGAACATATAAAACTTTTAATAGAAAAATACTGCATTATCTAAAATTTAATCAAAACGTGGAATACTTCGAGAAACATTTGGTTCCTTTTAAAATATTTTTTTCGACATCTTAAAGAGCTGGTTTTGATAGGTCATTGTTAAGACAGAACAATCCAAAAACTTGCACCGTTTAACCATTTATATAGTCTATAGTTTCGAGATCCCAATATCTTCATGTATATATACAAATTTGATGATGTATATACTTGCATATGCACCTATATAAAACTTGAAAATGTTCTGTAAGACGTCAGGAAATAAAAAAACTGATAAAAAAGTAAATTTTAGATTTTGTTTATAGTATTTTGTTCGAAAAATCTTTCTGTAGTTACTAATTTCAGAAAATGAAAAATTGAGTGTGTTAGAGGAATGTGACGAAGCTTACCTGAAAAGATACCTCTACAGCACGAACTTTGTAGTTGAGAGAGCATTTAAGAAAGTAAGTATAAAATCATTTTGCCGTACATTAGTATTTTTTAAATAACATTGGTACAGATATCATTAAAATAATTGTAATAACTTAAAATTAACTAATCCATTACCCATGAATTTGTGCCAGCTATACCGACATGAACTGTTTTGAATTATTTGTAAAAGAATGGGTTTTGGAAAAAATATGTCTTACAAAATTTAATAAAATGTAATATACTGAATATGCAGAATGGACAAGAATGTTATTTTCGCAAATTTTTATACAGGGTGTTCCCTTTTTAAACGTACTAACTTAAACAGTTGATTTCAGTTCCTAACCGAGATACAGGGTAGGTATTGAATTTATTTCTAATATACTGTTGTTTTTGGAGATATATAAAAAACAGCCAAGTAATAAAGAAATCAAATTGGACATCTTATTGTGATGTAATGTTTTTTACAAGTAAATTACAAATGATCCATTACAACCACCACTGGCGTGGTAGCTGGGTAGTCAGTGCCACTTTCTTAAACAGAATTTCTACACCAATGACGTTTTTTGAAATTTCATGACATTTTTGGAGTTCTTGATCAATTTTAAATGAAAAGTTAGTTGAACTGTAAAATGTTAATGTTAATTATTATTTCTATAAAGCTAAATTTGTTTTGATGTTATTTATTTGAAAACAGGAATTAATAACAAACAGTAAATACAGAAGAATATAGCACTACACAAAATCAAAGTAGATGTTCAAATTGAAATCCCGGAACATAACTGGCAACCAAGCAATAATACAATACCTCCTTGAGTTTGACGTAATGAATGCAGCTTTTAGAATGTTTTATGTCTACTAGAGGAGAGCATTTCTGCTGCTTCATATGACTTCAGACAAAGTAATCAAGGGGACTAATGTCGGGTGACCGTGCACTAAAAGAGTTTCACGCCGTTTACTTAGAAACCTGTTGTCATCAACAGTCGTTTGTTTGAAATTATGTTTAAAGAAGACACACACAAGGATACTGATTGTCCGTCTACCATGGCACTAGTAATTGTAGTAACTCGTTTGTAGATGACTTTTAAAACACATGCCGTTAAGTAAAAAGGGAATACTTTAAGTATGACTTTTCTTTGTATTCTTAAATTTAGTTGTAATTATTTCACTGAATATCTTTTTTTGTTAGATGAAAATGTTCTACGATCTATTAGGTGAACACCCACAATGGTTTACCACCGATCCACCAACAGAAAAGAAAAACATTATAGAACAAGACATTCGAATATTAACTCGTGAACATGACAATCAAGGAAGGCCAATTTATATAGTTAAAATAGGTAAGTTACATAATTTTTTCGCATTTTGACTGATAATATGCAATTTTACTAAATTCAAAATCGTTTACTAAAGTGGCACTATATTACATGAAATGTCACTTTACTATATAGTAATGTCACTGAAAAAAAAACAGTTTTTTAAATATTGGAAACATTGCTACATATATCTATTAAAAGTAGGTACAGTTATTCAAATTTGAAAAGTTAACAACACGAAATTCTACTTGTTTCTCCTGAAAAGTATTACAATTCTCTATCTGCTTTTCTGAATGATCCTGACTAGTTCTTGCTAGTGAGACTGGATGCATGTGGTAAGTATTTTTTGGGGAATTTTTGCAAAACTGTTGATGCCAACTAGAACTGTATTGTGCACTTGAGCGTGATTATAGTAAATCTAAAATCTATTGTGTTTTACTTGTTCGGGTCTCAATAATTGTAAATACTTCTTATAAATTTCTACCTATGGTAAATACACGTTTCTTTGTGGTTTTGGTATCATGTAAAGTATCATGTAAAGTTATAACACAAAATGCAAAAAAATAGTATAAACAAATCTCTTAAGAAAAGCAGTTTTACCACACTCATATAGCTTTTAAGTTACTCGCTCGTACTCAAAAGCTATATTCATTTAATAAAACTTTGCTTTTCTAAACTAATATAATTTACTAAACAAGGATTTTGTTTTAATTTTAATTTTATCCTTTTTTATTACTTTACATTCATAGTTTGTCATAATTTTTAATAACTGTACTACCTTCGATAATTTTGTTATATTTTTGGAAAATTACATATTTTCGTACTTATTCCTAGATCGTTTAGACATTAAGGATAGTTGTCATTGTCATCATTTAGTCATTGTTATTGTTTAGTCATTAAGTCATTAAGGATAGTTACCTATATGAAACAGTACAATACAATTTAAGTGAATTAAAATCAAAACAATTATGTTAATTAAAAAATCTCAAAGACAACGAGTGTAATGCAAAAACTATTGTTGACCAAAGGTTAGGTACTTAGTACCTATTTACTTCATTTGTCATTAAAATTATTATTATTTTTTTTTCAATATCCGGATAACAATGTCGCGTGATATAATGTTCATTATTACTTAGACAGTTCGAGTGGTGTATAGATTTAATTGTAGTAGAAATAATGATTGCATTTTTAAAATATGCACATAGACAAATTTAATATTGACAATTGAATCAGCATTTTAGAATATAATTTAACATGCAATCATGCATTCTGTGGGGTCGTATTTTTTCCAGTTGAACTTGTCGTACCGCCAATTTCTTTAAAATTATGCGTGATTTTCATTGACTTAAGAGTCCTACATAAAAATATCGATATCTACATAGTAAAATAATTTTTTCATAGACACATCTTTGTGTTATTCTAAAAGAAAACAAGTTCATAAAAAATTAAGTGCATATTATTATCGTACTATTATATGCGATTATAAAGCAGCTCCTTAAAATCTGAATTTAGACTCAGCTAAACTTGGTGTATCAATAATTATTTCTTACGTGACATATATTTAAAACATTATTAAATAGGCACATAAAATATATAAGGAACGATAAATTATTATTTGTAATCTTATTGTTCGGGATGCTAAGCAGGGTTTTAAAATTAAATATTTATAGTGATCTTTAATTTGAATCATAGGAAACGATATTTTTTAACATAACTTTTTCCTTGTACTCTTTTAAATGACAGGACAGATTAAAACTTAAAGATGGGGACATTTATACAGGCTGTTACAAATTCGCTTCTCACTACAGTGTACGATAATTCAATAAACAAAGAAATCTAAATAAAAAATTTAGATAAATTTGGAACGAATACACTGAAGATGAATTTTTCGAGACAAAACGTCTGAATCTGGTTCGGGCTGAGGCATTGGGGGTCATAAAGGTTTGCAAAAAATGTAATAAAATTTCTAGGGTCCTGGAAAGACGAAGCGTCACATATAGAAATTGATTATGCTATTCGATAGAGGGCAAAAAATGGCCACGAGAAAGTGTTCTTCATTTGTCAATTTAACCTCAAACAAGGCTGAAATGAAACAAAAACGGATTTCCAAAATTTCGTTTTTTTCAAATATTTCGAAAACTAATCGCGTTAGCCTTGATTTTTTAGAGGCATAATGTTGGTCCCCTGATTACACAACTTTGCCCCCATTTAAGCTACTTCGTACCTCTTACCATTTCCGAGATCCCTGTAGTGAGAAGCGAATTTGTAACAGCCTATATACAGGGAGTCCCAGAGCAATTTCGACAGGCATTATCTCGGAAACTAGTCGAGATAGAAAAAAAATTTATATAGAAAAGATTTGCTACTTAAAAAGATGCATTTAATAATTTTATTTTCAAATATGCATGGTGTCCTAAAAAGATGGTATATTGCGGAACTTCAATTTTTTAAACGGAACACCCTGTATATTTTTAAGTTTTTGGTCCTCCTTTTATTTCTGAACATATTTGATTAACCATGTTCTATACCTATCATTAACCGTTCATGAGGTAATATAGAAAACATTTTTGGAGTAACATTTTTTTAATAAGTATGTACTCTCTGGAATAATACAAAATGAAAAACATTATAGCTATTATAAAATGTGCTCAAATTGTCGGCCATTTTCATTTTGACACAATTTATACCTCCTTAAAAGTACTTGTGTACAAGAAAACCGTATAACTTCTGGAGATATTTGACAGCAAGCACGAGTGATTTTAATCTGTAGATCATCAACATTATTTGGTTTTTCAGCGTACACAACTTGCTTTAAATGTCAGGTGACCGTCCAGGCCACCTAACAGGTCCCTGATTACCAATCCAGTTCCCTCCAAATCTTTCAGTCAAAAAAATGCGTTATGAGGTGGTGCTCCGTCTTGCTGCCACCACATAGTGAGGCGCTCATTTAATTGAATTTCTTCAATAAGATCGGGAACAACATCTCTTAATAAGGACAAATATCTATCACCAGTCAGAGTACCTTGATAAAAGTATGGTCCAATTAATCGTCCATTAAATAAGCCGCACCACACATTACTTCCTCAAATGGGTTGAAAATGGGTTTTCTGACCCAGTGAGGATTTTCGACAGACCAGTAATGACTATTATGCCGATTAACTATATCATTATTGTGAAAACATGCTTCATCGGTCCACATAATTTTATGGAGAAACTGAGGGTCGTCATATAACTGAACCATAACGTAGGAAATATACTCCAGACGTCTGTTGTAACCATGGTCTTAAATTTTGAATCAAAGATAATTTGTAAGAATGGACACCATTATTTGCTAGAATTCGGTGAACCGAAGATTTGCTTATCAATCTCTTCCGCAATTTTACGAATAGACGCATGTGGATTGACTGCTATAAACGCAAGAATATTGATAGTATTTTCTTCGTCTCTTGCCAAACATACATACTGAACTCCTCTTGGGTTTGGAAATGAACCAGTACGCAATTTTCGCAGTACATTAGAAAATGTTTGTCTAGATGGCACATGTCTATTAGAAAATCTTTCCCTATACAGTTGTTCCGCTTGCCACTCGCCATAAATAAGTAACATATCATTTGGTGTAAAAATTAATGGCATATCTAATACTTATTTGAAAATTAAATGGAGAGTTTGAAATTGAATTACTGTCAATGAAACTGTCACAAAGCTACATTGAAAAATTTTTTAAGTGTAATCAACACCTACTTTATTTATTTAAGAGTAAGGAAAAGGTCTGAATCAAGATTAAACTGTTCATATATCGTAAACGGTCAATGAAAGGTATCGTAAATGGTTAATCAAATATGTTCAGAAATAAAAGGAGAACCCAAAAACTTAAAAATATACACGGTGTTCCATTTAAAAAATTAAAGTTCCGCAATATACCATCTTTTTGGGGCACCTTACATATTTGAAAATAAAATGATTAAATGATGATATTTTTAAGCAGAAAACCTTTTCTATATAACATTTCTTGCTATCTCGACTAGTTTCCGAGATAATGCCTGTCAAGATAGCTTTGGGACACCCTGTAAATATGAGTTACCCTAGGTGGAAAAATAAAAATTCACACAATTGAGACAAGCTATATTTGTGTGAAAATTCGACATTCACATTGCGACTATTTTTACAATTATTGTGAAGTTATTATCAACAATTTGAAGATTTCCTAAAATATTTGAGAGTTTATTTCAATTTGTGCCTGTCCCCATTTTAGGGACAATTATGCGAATTTTCATGACAATGTTTTCAGTGTGTACCTTTTCCTATAAAGTATCATTGAAATAAGAATAATAATAGTAATAAAAATGTATATCGAGTATTCTCAAAGTTGAGTCATTTATTTTAACAGCTGGTAGAACTCGTAAAAAAGTCGATTTACCAAAAATCGTTTATATTAAAGTTGCCACATAAAACAATTATTAACAATTATTAAAAAAAAATTGAAAATAAAAAACTTTATAATACAAACTTGATTTATTGTAATTTTCGACCACTGCGTTGTAAAAACATAAATGGTAAACAAATGGTAACAATTTTGAACAATTTTTATAGAACAGGATTTTTATAACTCTCTTCTTCTGCAACTTTTATATAAACGATTTTTGGTAAATCGACTATATGAGTTCTATCAGCTGTTAAAATAAATGATTCAACTTTGAGAACACCCTGTATATGTGAACAATAAAAAGCTCCTTAAACCCTGGAAACCTTTGTTTTGTCCACATCTGTACCTTGAAATGGTATCGACAAGTTAAGAGATCTTATCAGCTAACGTCTTATTTTTCATTCATTTACATTTTTTAAATTTTTCAAGGTAATATGAACGCTAATGCCATGGACCTGGTAGGTGACGTGGTACCAGTGGACGACTTCTTCATAGAGTATTTACTGTCAACAGATCCTGCATATCAGCATGGCATCTGTGTCATCATAGACGTTTCCAATTTACCGTGGAATATACTGAAATGGTTAACACCAGGTAATATTAAAGTAGCCTTACGGAGGATGCAGACTATGCCTCTAAAGGAATACAAAATCCACGTTGTAAATAGCTCACGGATACTAAATATTGCTGTAAACATTATCTGGCCTTTTCTACCACAGCAGATCAAAGATGGGGTAAGTTACAGCTTCTGAATATGCGAATGTTAAATTCACGTTGTCAGTTGAATTCTTTTTAATTTTAAAAGTAACATTAAATCTGGAATAGATATTTTACATCATTAAAATAAAAAATTGTACGAAGAATATGAATAATGGTCAAGAGTTCATACAGAAATTCACACCTAATTTACAAATCTAGAAAATTGCAGAAAGTTTTCTGGTATGGATTTTAACCAACTGTGGATCGTCTCTTTACTACTTTCATACCGCAAACATTCCTTCAAATTGTAGAAGAATCTTAGATACATCGTTACCAACCAGAAAGTAAGAAATATTAATTCACAAGTCATGCTTTCGTTTGGGAACGTCAGAAGTTTACGATAATAATGGTGAGATGTTGCCCAAGTATGTAGTTTAAAAACTTCACTAAAAACTTATTTGTGAAGTGCATCCACAAGCTTCTGGACAGATAATCCACGTGTGGAAAATTGGACACAAACATTGGCAATTTGATCAAGTTGTAGTCTCTTTCTGCAACTGCAAGTACAATGTACATATTCTGACGTTTTCTTACTCTCTAAGTGCAACTGACTGAGACTCTTTGCCCAAGCCCGGTTTGTGTAGACGAAGTCTTAATTGGGTGTGCACAATGTAACCAGTTTAACTCTAGCATGTTTTTAACTCTCTTTTTGGATGAATCTGTTGTAACCACCAATTCTTGCCAGTATTCAAATGTCTTCCCAATTCTAGTGGGCTATTTTGGCTGTGATTGTACCAAGAACTGGTTCTGGTCCAATGATATTTGAGGAAAAATGTTCTCCAGCTCTTGCTCGCCATATTCCTCTGGAGACCTTAATGGTTAGGTTTCTTCAGCATCCATACACACATCTCAATTTAAGTCTGAAGGATACTTGCACAAGTACTAAGGCGTACCAAGAAATTAGTACTAACTCGGATTGCAGCTATATTCAGTATACTTTAGTGCTAATGTCCTCTGGAGTTTTGGAACCGTCTGTTTACCAACAGCAGCTGTCTGCTCTTAAAAAGGTCAAATAATTCATTCCTCCCAGGAAGGGGTATGACGGAAGGCAGTTTATAGTTAATTGTAGGCTTAACATCTGTGGTCATTGACATAATGATGTTGCTTTCTACATCTTCTATCAATCTGTTATAACATATGTTAGCCATTGGCATATTTATACACTACCCATATTATTTCTTTCTCCAATAATAGTATGGAGGGATTTCCAGAACTACTAATGGTGTGGAGATAATTTGGCTTTGGTTGCCTTTTGAAGACTTTTAGACTATCAAACTTATCAAACCATACATGCATCATTGGCTGATGACCAATAGTAAAACCAGTATAGATGTTTAGATCCTACTTCTCATTTTCCACAAGTACGCCAACATTCTTTTTGTGGAAGACTTTTTCCATGTTTTTATATTCTTTGTAAGGGTATAACTATTTTGTAGGAAGAATTACCTCTACAGTTTGTTAGTACCCAATGTAGATACAATTCTTCCTCTTACTAGAATGACTTCATCGTCAACACTTTTGTAATAACTTTATTATATAATCCTGTTACTTAATGACTTATTTTTAGATACAATTTCACTTTGACGACTGGGACTCTCTCCATAAACACGTAAACAAAGAGGTGCTTCCTCCTGAATTTGGGGGATACTGCAGCATGGATTTCACGAAACTGCGTGAAGAATTATACGAGAGAGACGTAGAGATAGCTAATAATTTGAGGATTAATAGGCAACCATATCTACATCACATTGAAAAAAATATATGTAAACATTAGCGTTAATTATAATTTTTATTAGTCAGTTGTTAATTGTGTAGGCATATGTGTTAATAGTCATACCAAATATTAATTTAAGCTTTTCTTAGTTCTGAACTAAGATAAATGTTTATTGAAGATGCTAATAATTGTGTAGTGGTATTTATTCATGTGATAAAATATTTTTCTAATAAATGAATTACGTATTTTTATTTCCTGTAACACAAACAACAATAAATTGTGAATAAAATATTAGGTGTGTAATATTTTCATATAATAATTGATCCTTTTACTTCAAAATGGAGCCTACGGCTTCACGAAACTTTTCCATCTCTTCTTGTTTTTTGCCAACGTTTTTACTCCCCTCCTCTCGCTAGTACTTCTTCGCCAATTTGGTACATTCCAAGTTGCTATTAGAAATTAAAAACGATGAACTATATGAAAATGGAAATGGAAAGAAACAAATTAAAAGAAATTCCTGACCACTCAAAAAACTAAACTCTGCGCTTGATCAACTCAAAAACTTATAACAACCAGGCAAGGAAAACGGATAAATGAGACTGAATATAAGAAGAACAAAGAAACACAATTAAATATACAAACCAACGGTAAAAAAAGAGACGAAACAAATAACAAAGGATTAATAGAGATGAATATAGAGATAATGAGGAAAATACTCGGAAGGACGGAGAACATATTACGGAATTGAATAGAGATAGACTCTCGGGTGCAGAGGAGTGAAGATCCACTTATACTAAATGCTGACTTCATGGAAACTAACACGAAGCGAAAAAAGCTAAAGTTTCAAAGTAATGCTTTTGGAATGAAAAAAAAAATTCATATAGTTTGTATAATAATTATATTAATAAAATTAAACAAGTTCTCATTTCGGAGAGTCATTATTGTAATATAAAAAACTTACTGTGTCGATTCAATGTACATTTGGATGCACATGGACAAAACGATGATAAACGTGCACCAACATCAGAAAATACATTATTTATGTTTACGAAACTGAAAAAAAATAAGTAAAATCAGAAGAAGTAAAATACTTGAAAATTCTTGTCACTGCAATATTTATTTTTTATTAGGTCTATTTTGATTGTGATGAAAATAAGGGTAACCGAATCGATGATCTAGACAAAATGGGTGGGGCTACAGAAGTGTTCCTAAGTCACAAAAATTTGGTTGAAAATTACAAAAATTGACTTGAAAGCCAAAATAATGTTTTTCAGATACATTTAGTGTTTTCATAAACAAAAATCATAGAGTTATTATTACGTACACTAAACGAAATTTAATTTATTCTTTATTAGAATTCTATATGCCATTATAAGAACATTGTATACTATATGTATAAATTAATTAATTGATTGAAAATTTAATTGATTACTGTCCCACACTGGTTACCACCATAGTACGTCTAAACAGTAGACCTAATAATAATTAATTTTTGTCCTATCTAGACCTATTTTCGATATTTTCAAATTTTTATTTACATGATTTTAAATGTACTCGTATATTAATTTCGAGTAATTTGAATGGCGTCGTGAAGATGGCACCACTTACATATTGCTTCTGTAATCTCAACCACAGTTGACATGGGCCCGTTAGATGCTCTAGAAAAGTGTGGTCGTCAGGAGAACAGGCCTTAGCCGGCGGGTCTCGGCTAGCTGGCGGATTTCAGCTGGTGGGTCTCAGCCAGCGACACGAAGGAGGCCCCGCGAAGTAAATTAATTTCAACATTGTATACCCTAATTAATTATTTGAGTGATTTATTTTTGCACTCAATATTTAGTTAATTAAAAACCAAGTCTGAGTAAAAAACGACAATAATAGTTAAATTTAAATCATATTAGAGAAAAAGTCAACTCTAAATTGGTTTTATATACTCAGAATAGAGTCAACATTTATCCAATTTTCCAATGATATGATTTTAATTGTTTAAATGGGACCAATCGCTCAATCTAGCAATGCGGAATCTAGCGGAAGACGGGGAACTAACTATTAGCAAAGAATTTGTAATTTTGTAATTATCATGCAAAAAAAACAAACATTTCAAATACTTGGATTTTTCTCGTGTATGGTACACTCTAGCCACTCAAGAAAAGAGTACCTCTTTAATCTTGAATACTCTAATATTTTCGATTTTCATATTACAGATACCAAAAGGTTGAAGATAAAAAATATATAAAAATAAAAATATTAACTGATAATTAAAAGATCATTTTTACTTCAAAAGGCTGTCCGTATAAGAGTTAACACATAACCTAAGTTTGATCCTTCTAGACAAACAGCGATCTGAATAATTAAAAAAACAATGTCAAAGGACCATTTTCAATAAGCTCTATATGCCTTAAAAGGTATTTTTGGATAAGACAATTTATGTCAAATCGATATGAAATCATCCCTAAAATCTGCTGTCTTCGTTTGTCCGGTTTAGTTTCCGGGCACCTAGTAAACCTATTTTAATTTCAAATAAAAATAATCATCAAAATTCTAAAACTATATATTAAATTAATATTAAATCACTTACCGAAATTGATAATAACTTAGAACCACTTATTTTCAATAACTGCTTTCAATAGCTGCTTTCTTCAAACTAGTGAATTACGATATTACAACTTTTGCATTGCAGGTACCGATCAACTTTTGTATCAATCTATTTTGCCGAAAATTGATACATTCAAATAACACTTAACATTTTTAACTGTAATTCAAATTTAAACATTTTTTAAACAGCATATATTCTATTATTACCAGGGTTGCCAATGGTTCCCGGATGAAATACCCGTTACAGGATTCGCCATTACCCACAAATACCCACAATACAATTATTTACAAAGCGGCACATATAAAATAAATAATCGATCTTTATTAGATTTCAAACAAGAATTAAAATTAAACAAAGGATCTATACGTTTTTTTTTATTCGTTTTAAAATGGCATGCTTAATAGAAATGGTAAGTTATTAACTGCCAGTAGTCCACATAATTTAAGTTCAGCCCTTTTGGTAGATTATTTAATGCGTTTTGTCATAAGGTCACTTATTTTGATATTCGATTTGATCTAACATTATTTTTATGTTTTTCTGAAGACTGATGTCATTAATTGTCCAAAATGATCTGTATCGACGTAAATCTTTAAAAAAAACATAAAAATAATGTTAACTGGGCTACTCATAGCATATGACAGGGTCACAAGTCACAAGAAACAAGAAGGCACATATTAATTAATGAGACGGACGGACTGACGATGACGGCTGTCCTGGAGGCTTTCGTTTTGGCAAAAATAGTACATAATATCAACTAATATCAGTTCAGAATAACTCTAAGCTGCTACTAGCTGCTGTTAGCTACTATTTTTGCCAAATCGACAGGCCACTGTGTTACAACGAGAGTATTATATCTATCCTCTATTATCTTATGTATAAAATAAGAGAGCAATACGCGTAGAGTAGGCTAGCCACCTACAATGCAATATAAAGTTACTTCCCTAATAAAATAAATATTAACCACAAAATCTCCAGGAAAAACAATTCCCCACAAAAAAACCACAGTCAATGAAATTCCCCACGCTTTGGGGAATTACCCACAGATTGGCAACCCTGATTATTACACTAGACACAAGGTATATTAAAAAATCCCCAAATTTTGGGTGATTTTCAATGAGCTGTAACTTGGTGGAAAATGTTCGTAGAGAAAATTAAAAAAAGGAAATTGAAGCTTCAAGTTTCTAGTTTTCGGATCTGGAGTTTAAAATTTTTTGGCGTCAGCAGTTTTTGAGTAATCATAAGAAAATCAACGAAAAAATAATTGCAGATTTTTGCTTTTCTTTAAAACGGCCTGTAGGCTTCAATTTTTTTTTTTATCAAAAACCAATAATTACGACTTGTAGAGAATACTTTGCAGTTTTCAAAACCCTGCTTGGATTTTCTGTACGACCATTTTTTCTCGAGTAATTGGTTGTCAAAGTCATAAATATTTTTTTTTGCTTTCATCTACGATAACTCGGCGACAAATCATCGTACGCAACGCTTAAATTGAAGATAATTAAATTATCTAAAAGAGCTTTATGGTGAAATTATCAAAATTTTTGAAGTCCATAGGCTTTTTAAAGAAAAACAAAAATTTGTAATTATTTATTTTCGTTGATTTTCTTATGATTACTCAAAAACTGCTGGCGCTAAAAAATTTTAAACTCCAGATCCGAAAACTAGAAACTTGAAGATTCAATTTCCTTTTTTTTATTCTCACCGCGACCATTTCCCTCCAAGTTACAGCTCTTTGAAAATCATCCAATATTTTGTAATTTTTTTAATATCCCTTAATTTCTGTGCCTAGTATAATAATACAATACATGCTTTTTAAAAAAATTTAGTAAAAAAAAGGCAAATATTTTTAAACTAAAAAGCAATTCATATTGATCTGGTGATATTTGACGATTTTAGCACTATTGTTTCAAAATGTTATAGATATCTTTTGCATACCTAGACTTCCGATATCGAGGAACATTAATTCATTTGAGACGATTTTTTAGAAAAAGAAATCGAAAAAAAGTTATGAAAAATTGTCTCTGTTAACGTCGCTATAAAATGTACCTAATGTAAGCAAATTATTACCCTCGTCGGTTTTAGATACATAATAAATTTAAAAGTTAACCAATAAAGTTTATTCAAGAAGTAGTATCGAGCCTAGTAATTAATAATCTATAATAATTAACTACGAAAAGAATAATTAACTAAGTACGGTTTTCTCAACTTTTTTATTGGAATGTAAAAAATATATACTCAAAACTTAAACTCATGCTTTATTTTTTTCTATACCTAGCAATTACAGGCATTAGTGCAACTGTCTATTCATTAAATTAAAATTAAAAAGTTTACCAGGAAAGTTTATTCAAGAAGTAGTATTGAGCCCAGTAATTAAAATTGTTCATAATTAACTTCGAAAAGAATAATTAAATAAGTACAGCTTTCTCAATTTTTTTTATTAGAATGTAAAAAATATACGGTTCTTCACGGTAAGTGGCCTATTAAACGTTTAGGAGGAACCAAAGACAATATGACTCTGAAATTTTGTTTACGGGTTTTCAAAATGTAACGCAAAAAATGGAACACTTAGTATAATTTTCTTCAAGTAATTTTGATAGCGGAAAGCTTCCAGGACGAAGAAAGATATAAGGAATTTGATTATCTTGAAAACAGTTAGATTTAGGTACAGGAAAGCTGACTTATTTTTAATTTGAGGTTCCTAAAACGTTTAATCAGCCACTTAGTGAAGAACCGTTATACTCAAACCTTAAACTCATTCTTTATTTTATTCACTAGTAATTACTGTCATTAGTGCAATTTTCTATTCATTACATTTTGTGCAGGGTGATTCATTATATTTTAACCCCCCTTTAACTTTTTTTGTTTTAAGAGTTATAAAAAAATGTGAAATACAAATGTTGCACGATTTTTTATGAAGTTTTCGAAAATGATAGTAGAAAAACAAATGAAGTTCTAAATGGCCGCGGATGTTTACTTTGCTAATTTAACTTTCTTTTAATTAATGAACACTGGTGTACACAGGAAGAGTTAGAATACGTGAGTATTTGTAAATATAATCTTGTTTCTAAATATTGCAGAAAAAACTTAAAACACGGTGGCGTGGCTTTAGATATCTATCACAACTATATTAGTTTAACTCAGATAAACTAAATTTCTTTGGAGCAACACTGTGAGATTTCCGCAGCAGAGGTGGGTAGCCTTAGAATTATGACGATCTATCGTTCTCCTGTTGGCGACTTTAACTTATTTTT
This sequence comes from Anoplophora glabripennis, assembly GCF_000390285.2. Lineage (NCBI taxonomy): Eukaryota > Metazoa > Arthropoda > Insecta > Coleoptera > Cerambycidae > Anoplophora > Anoplophora glabripennis. Next base: position 266,166 of record NW_019416408.1, on the reverse strand, counting down.
AGATAAGCTAGATTTAGCCCTAACGTATTTTACCCAAACTAATAAAATAATGTTGGTCTCGGGTGACTTTAATGTACCTTTTCAATAAACTTTTAATAACCGTGTAAGAATACTGAAGGACATATTCACATCGTACGGTTTAAGTGAAGCCTTATTTGGTCTATTGCGAGGCAGAAATCGTTTAGATAACATTTTTACTAATTTAGCTTTAAATGATATTTCTACTGCACCCTTCGACTCGAAACTGTCTGATCATAATGGCATTTACTTGCAAGCCCATATTATAGATAAAGACTCTCCCAAAAAAATAAGCTTCCGGCCAATGTCAACCTATGGATTGATTCAATTAAATAACCATCTTGATTCGATTAAATGGAATTTTGTATATAATAATCAGATAGACGTTGACACTCGTTTCGTAATGTTTAATAATATTATTATACATTCTGTCGATCAATATTTACCGCCTCGACATCGTTTAGTGCGTCCATCGCATTCCGGTATAATAATGTGGTTTAATGCTACTCTTCGACAAATGAGGCAACTGCAGTTTCTTATAGAAATTTGTAGAAGAAATCCATCAGATTATAATAAATCTAATCTTAAATTATTTAGATCTCGCTACCGGTTTGAAATTTCTAAAGCTAAGAAAATGGTTAACGATACTTTTATAAAAACGCATACAAATTCCCAAAAAGCAATTTGGAATTCAGTTAATAATACTAAAATGAGGTACTCAAATAATTTAAGTAACTTGACACCCGAGCAGTTTAATAACTATTTTATAAATGTTGTTAACAATGTTATAAGCAATTTACCCGTTAATAACAACGATTTAAATAGCTGCCTCCAATTACTCCGTCCAGTGAATAGTTTTTCCTTTTCTGAAGTGTCCCCTTGGGAAGTCATTGCTATTGTTAAGAGTTTTGAGAGCAAACCCTGTTTGGATGTATATAATATTTCAACAAAAATTTTAAAGTCAATAATCGACCCAATATTAATACCTTGCACCGATTTAATTAATTACTGTATACGTAAAAATATTTCCCCCAATGTTTAAAAATTTCTAAAGTTGTTCCTATTTATAAAAATAATGATATTAATAATCCCTCTAATTTCAGACCTATCTCTGTAATACCTCATCTAGCTAAAATATATGAAACTATCTTAAAAATACAAATAACTAATTATTTTGAGACTCAGGGACTTTTCAATCCTCAACAATTCGGTTTTCGAAGTAATCTATCGACCACACTAGCCATAGACTGTCTAACATCTACAATAAATAATAGTTTTGAAGAAGGAAAATACGTTGCTAGTCAATTTTTAGATCTGACAAAAGCTTTCGATTGTGTATCACATGAAATTCTTATACATAAACTAAATAATTATGGTTTTTCATCGTACAGTTCGGATTTATTAAGATCATATTTGAGTAATAGATTACAGTATGTTGTATATAATAATGTGAAATCATCCATAAAAAATATTGAACATGGAGTTCCACAAGGTTCCATATTGGGTCCGTTACTGTTTTTGATATATATTAATGATTTTCCTAATTGTTTACCTTATGATACTAAAAGTATACTCTTTGCTGATGATACCAATATAACTAGAACCAACTTAAACTTTGAACAGTTAATGACATCAACTTATGACCAACATGCATCGGTAGAAAACTGGTTTACTAGTAATCAACTCAATTTGAATACTTCGAAGACCGAAACTATGATTTTTAGTCTCCGGAATATGGAAAACTGGGATAATCCAGCACGTGTAAAATTCTTGGGAGTTCATCTTGACCCTAAACTGACATGGGATGAACATGTTAATTATGTTTGCTCCAAGATATCAAAACATACTTATTTACTCCGGAGTCTCAAACGAAGAGTTTCAATATCAAGCTTGCTGATAATTTATCATGGCTATATCCATTCCATCATAACATATGCTATTTTAGTATGGGGTCATGCTCCCTCTATGAAAAAAGTTTTTACTCTTCAGAGAAAAATTGTTAGAATCATATCTGACCTTTTCTAAATTGAACATTCTAACTGTACCCTGTACTTCATTGTCTTATTTATGTCAAAAAACACATAAATAACTTTGAAATCAGAAGTGAGACTCACTCTTATAATACCCGAAAGAGCACATACTTATGTAATAAATTTCTAAGACTTACTAAAACGCGGGTCGGTACTAATCATTGGGCCATCAAATTTTTTAACATAATACCTCAACAAATTCAAAATTTTAATGAAAATAATTTTAAATCAAGGATAAAAAAATACTTGATAAAAAATACCTTTTATAGTTTTGAAGATTTTATTGACAGTAATGTAGCTCGAATATGAATGTTATCATTAATCTTAGTAAGTCGTTTATCCTATCTATTTTAATTATATGTTGTTTATGTATATTTGTATAACAGTTAGTTGATTGCTATCATTATGTGTATTGTTATTTACCACTTTCTTTTTTTTTTGGACGCGTGTAAACACTTTTAGGTGTATGTAACACTAGCCTTTATAAATAAATAAACAAATAAATAATTTAATTGGAACATGATGTATACTTTTACATATTTTTATAGAACGTTCCTTGTCAAGCATAGACATATAGGGGGACCATCTGTAACAATAAGCGAGATGCTATTAAAAAAGGAAAGGTTTTTTATTAAGAAAATAAGATATCTTGTATTTGTTAAACCTCTTTCAGGTATTTCTGCCTTTTTTCTAATTATGTAAGAATTTACAGATTTAGTTGTAATATATTTTGACATATCGCACTTTGATATGGTCCAAAATGCGTAGGTATATGTATTTTAATTAAATCTGGCTAATTAGGCCGTGAGAGGCCTAATTACTCATAGACAATGTTATATGGTAGGCCGTGACAGTAACAGGTAATGTCATGACAACATTGTTATTGATTGACAGTTTGTATTATTATTTAATTAAAATGGGTTACGAAGAAGTAGAAAACTGAAATATTTAATTCCTAATAATATTTCAATTTTCTACTTCTGTGTAAGCCATTTTAATTAAATAATAATATGAACTGCCAATCAATAAGAATGTTGTTATGACATTACCTGTTATAGTCACGGCCTATACCATATAACATTGTCCATGAGTAATTAGGCCTCTCACGGCCTAATTAGTGGGATTTACAATTAGTTAAAATACCTAACTATACGCAGTTTGGACCGTATCAATGTCCTATATGTCAAAATATATTATAATTAAACTTGTAAATCCTTACGTAATTGGAAAAAAAGCAAAAATGCCTGAAATAGGTCTAACAATTATTACAAGATGTTATATATTCTTAATAAAAAAAACTTCTTTTTGTTTTTTAATAGTGTCTCGCTTATTGTTAGAGATGAACTCAACAAACCCTATGACTATGCTCGACAGGGAACGTTCTCTCCAAATATGTAAAATATACAGGGTGTTCCATTTAAATTAACAAAGTTAACAATATCCGCGGTTATTTTGTTTGCACTTCATTTGTTTTCCTACTATCATTTTCGAAAAATTCACAAAAAATCGTGCATTTCACATTTTTTTATAACTCTTAAAACAAAAAAGTTAAAATATAGTGAATCACCCTTTTCACATTGTAAGACTATTTCAAGAGCATTATTCTAAAGCAAATACTAATATGCTACAATTAAACATCAATCTGTCTAATCCTGTCCAATTCCCATAGTTCTTAGGAACATAGCATAAGATATCATTGTTTTCAATGTCTGAAAAAACACATTACGGTTAAGCTGAATTTCTTCAAAATTATTCTTATGATTGAAAAAACGTCAGAGATATGTTAACACACTTACCTTTAAATACGTTTCCAAATCAAGTTTAATAAATCCACCTGCTAAAATAAGTGTTCTTTGTTGTGCTCTAGCTATTATCATTATTTGTGCCACTTTTACTGAAGATAGAGGGTGTTCGTTCCAGTTATTGAAGTATACGTATTTTGCTGTAAGCTCGGCCTACAAAAAAGACATTTTAAAAATTTCTTGTTGTTTAGTCCTCCCTATAGCCTCATCATGCTTAAAGATAGCAAAATACATTATCTAAAAAACTATTAAAAAATATTTTAGCATGTAGAGACAGAAAATGAAATAATATGAAACAAGTTGTGTTATTTATGTTATTTGCTCATCTGGTATTGTAATTAATAACTATACAAATATACAAGGTGTAACTTTGAATGGGGATCATATTTATACGAAGGCACCTTTGACCTTTAGAAACATCATAAGTGTGTTTTCTCAAATTCTGTCGCGAAAACTGATTTTCTTTAACCTTTTTGTCGTAATTTTCATACTCCCCTCCCCCTGCTGGATTGGCAGTGGAACCTCAAAATACCTTGTGTGTTACAATTATGCTATACAAAAATGCTTCACTAAATACTACTTTAAATTTTACTATAAAACAAAATTTTATAAGAAATACGTCTTGTCTTTTTTATGTTCACCCTGGACCTATGCAATTGTTTACTTCATTGGAATATGTAAAGTGACGAATGATCGTAGTTCACCTAAACTAAAGACAGAGTTTCGCAAACTAAACAAGTAATATAAAAATATCTTTTATTAAAAACTCATGAAAAACTATCAGATTAGTAAGTATTTTTATTTATTTTTTACTACCGACATTTTATACAACAGCAAAAATAATTTTAAACCATAATAAATTAGTTTTAAGTACTTACAATTAGTAAGGTATGCCTATAAACATACTAATATTCATACAGTTCATACTTAATGAATCATGTGAAAAGTATTTTTTAAAACACTAGATTTTTTTAATACCTATTTGGTTCTTCACACTCCACAAAAACACAAAAATTTAAGTCGAATTTAAATTACGAATAATAAACTCGATTGTTTATTTCATATAAGAGGAAAGATAGTATTCTGAGGAACATTACGCCTACTACCATTTTACTCATTACTGATAGTCTTAAAGATGTCTCAATAAAAAGACGAAACGTCGACATTCAGAAAATTTGTCTTAAATTTCCATTTGGTCAAAAATCCCAAATTATGAAATTATAGAATAATGTTTGTAAAAAAATAAGTTGATGTAATTTAAAAAATGTAACAGAAATGTAAAACTGTTATAATTACCTCGTCAGTTACAGACTGAGCAGGTAGACAGTAGCAGATACAGTATTGCAATAGCCCATTGGACGCATACATTATTGCTTGGATTGCAACCATTACCGATTTCCTAAAAAAAATTACGAATTTTTTTTTTTTTATTACGACAGTAAGTAAAAACTTACTGTACTGATGCAATGTACATTTCCACACACATCGACAGAAGAATGGTAACTATATACAGGAACATACCTTCAGATAGAGCGTTATTTATTCTATTTACGTAACTGAAAATGAACAATTTCAGCTAGACAGGGTCGCTATAGTCTGTTTGGAAATGAAAGAGAGTAATAAAACCCCGAGATAAAAACCGGCCATGGGCGTGGTAATATTTCGTTTCAGGTAATTATCGGGTAACACTAATGCTAACAGGTAATGGGTGTACATTAGTATATTTTACTGGATACATCATAGGGCAGGAGCCACTGTATTGTCACAGATCAATCCAGTGTAGAGCTGAATATACGAAGACGTGCTAATGCAGCAGAGTAAAATTCGACTTGTGTTTAGTGACTATTGTGCCAGTGGATATAATATTGTTTGCGTAAAATGTCGAGCTTATCAGATTACGTACCTGCTAAACTCGTGAAAAGATGTGCGCTGTCTCAGAATGAGAAGATTATTATATTAAATGTATTTAATGCATTGAAACACCAAAATCCTACCAACGGTGTTGACGACATCGTGGAAAAGTGTTCCAAAATGACAGGGATTGGAAAATCGACTATCTACAGACTTTTAAAGGAAACAAAAAATGAACAAGATACTGTAAATCCCCCAAAATCATCTACAGGGAGGTCAAAAGTCGTTATAGATGATTTCTTCAAAAATGTCATTCGCAGAAAAGTACACTCATTTTATTTTAAAAAAGAAATACCAACGCTAAACAAAATTTTAAGTGAACTTTCAGAGGACAACGATTTGCCAAAAATCAGTAGAAGCAAATTATGGGCCGTCTTACGAGAGTTGAATTTTTGCTGGGAAAAGCAGAACAGGAAGTCAGTTCTTATCGATAAAGATGAAATTATTTGTTGGCGAAGATCCTACTTAAGATCAATTAGAAAATTCCGTGACGAAGGGAGGAATATTTATTATCTAGACGAAACTTGGGTCAACGAGGGATATACTGTAACAAAAGTATGGCAAGATAAAAATGTAAAAAGTTTTCGACAAGCATTTTTGGATGGACTTTCAACAGGGTTCAAGGCACCTTCAGGTAAAGGGCGAAGATTAATAGTGACACATATAGGTAGTGCCAGTGGTTTTGTAGATGGCGGTTTACTTTTATTTGAATCTAAAAATACAGGTGACTATCACGAAGACATGAACGCAGATGTTTTCGAAGAGTATTTTACACAGATGTTGGATCTTATTCCTCCGGGGTCTGTAATTGTCATGGATAATGCCAGTTACCATTCACGGCAGACCGAGCGGACGCCTACGACTGCTTGGAGGAAAGCCGATATAATTCAATGGTTATCCGGAAAAAACATTTCTTTTGAAACAAATATGGTGAAAAAGGAACTTTTGACACTTGTCAATCTTAATAAAGATCAGAAAAAATATGTTATCGATGAAATGGCAACAAATCGCCAAATAACGGTACTACGGTTACCACCTTATCACTGTGAACTTAACCCAATCGAATTAGTCTGGGCGCAGGTAAAAGGAGATGTAGCGCGAAATAATACGACGTTTAAATTAAGTGACGTGAAAATTTTGTTAAAAAATTCCTTGGAACGAGTAACTGCAGATAACTGGCAAAGATGTATACATCATGTACAAAAAGAAGAGGAGAAAATGTGGGAACTCGATAATTTAATTGACGTTACTGTGGAACCTATCGTTATCAATCTAGGAGACGAAGATAATTCATCAGAATATTCAGAGGATGAATTTTAATATACCTACTTTTTTATTTTCTTTATTGTACATTTATACAACACTACATTTACTCACCATAATTTGAATTTTCAAAATACATATATTTTTGTGTGGAATAAAAGTCTATTCATTAAATTTAAATAAATATTTTGATAATAATATTGAATAATTTTATTTGAATTACTAAAAACCCTCTTAACCCGGTTATGATGCTTAAAGTAGCCTCATGTTTTGAAATGCTGTTTTTATATTGTTTACTTATAAGAGAAATGGACCGAGAAATTGAAGCGGCATAGACAAAGACGGATTGTCGGGGATTAAATTTTAGCTACCTGCTACAATTTAGTACAACCCGGTCACACAAAGTTTTTTTAAAAGTACACCTCATCTATACCGATAATACATAATATAAAAATATTGAATATAAGCACCAGTACTACATTTATTTACGATTTGCATACATAATAAGCTTTTATTACTCTCTTTCATTTCTAAACGGACTATAGTGTGTATCGAAACGGTCGATTATCTCCTAAAGTAAGATAGCTATCGAAAGATCATAAGACAAACGTTTTAGAGTTTTTTAAAATCTATTACAATAAAGAAAATTTAAGTGTACAGGATCAGTCAATAAGTCATGACGAAACAAAGTTGCTTTTTCTTTAATGGAACACCCTGTATATTATTCCATATTTCAATTCTTCTCGAAATTCTAAATAAAATTCTTACTTTCAAAGTTCGATATTTCCAAAACGGTTAATTTTTATATAAATTTTGTTTAGAATTACGAGAAGAATTGAAATAAGGAATAATATACAGGATGTTCATTACATTACTGACTGATTCTGTATACTTAATTTTTCTTTATTGTAATAGATTTTAAAAAACCTTAAATCAACTCAAACTCGATGTTTCGACATAGCGCAATGGGACAACCTAGGTAAGTACATAAATTATTACATATTACTTACATAAAATTACATAAAACTGGAAAGAGTGAGTCATTTACAACCAGACATACAAAGTAATCGATGAATTTTTATTTATAATATCATTAGTTAACTATATCTAGAAATTTTTTCGAGGTCGGGATGTATTTTGAAAATTATTCCCAATCAATTATTGATCTCGCAACAAAATTGTGAAGAAAAATAAGAATCAAACCCGACATTTTAAAGTAGAATCATCGAAATCAAAATGTAAAGAGAACTATGCCAGCCGTGCTGGTGTTTTATTGCTGTCACGTTTAGTTGACGCGAACTTTTGTCGGAATTGTTGTGTAGTTCTTTAAAATTTCTCGTTTTGGCAAAGATGATCAGTCAGTAAATCGAAAAAAAAAACTCAAGTTAAAAATTGAATATCCAAAAATATCGAAAAGTTTAAAAGAAACAGTTGATCAAGTTCTATAGTGAAAAGATATACAGAATATAAGCCGTTGACTGTCGAACATTTAGGGAACATTTTGGAAGAGTATATGCCTTCAATATGAAGAGCAGAAATTGTGAAAATTATAAAGAAAGTGTAATTAAAACAGCAAAACAGTTACAGTAAACATTTTATGAAAAATATAAAATTAACTTCGCAATCAATCTGTTGCCTCGCCGTTGAAATACTACCCGTATTTCCGGCCTAGACGGTTCAAAATAAAGGACACTCTCGGCTCATTAAAAACTGGACATATATTTTAACATTAGCCACTTCAATAATACATAAAAGGTTGCAAAAATGTTGGAGACGTCTTTTTTAAAACATACATCTACCCTAACAACGTAAACAAGAACAAAAACTATTTATATTTTAGGCACATCAGTTACGACACAATCCATTTGGTGATGCAGAATTTGTGATCGCTAGAGCTGCTCGAAATGTGTGTGAAGAAAATTACAGACCGATCTTTTGAAAATAAAATATGGTGCCTTCTCATTAACCTGAGTATAAAAGAATTATCGAAATTTGGAAAGAAGATACCCCAAATTAATTACAGCGTAAATTTTTTCGCATTGCCTCATGAATTAGCAAGGAGAGGAGGAGAAGAATTTTCTGCTCGTATTCAATTTTTCAATGAAGAAGCTGGTAATCTGGGAAACCTAACAGATCGAAATGAATATAACCCAATCATTTCTAAAACTATATAAGGGGTTGCAAAAGTTTGACAGATGTAAATGGTTAATTACAAAGGACCATCCTCAAATGTGTTGTTTATCTGTGCAAGAAATTAATCAAAAAAGAAGAAGTCACATTAAGAACAACAGATTGTTTCAACTTCAAATCCAAACTGAAAGGAAACAATTTCGAGGGGATGATACAAGATCTACCCAGTTGGGAATAATTACCTATCCTTATTTCAAATGAAACATCCTGTATATTATTGCAGTATTCAATATGCCGTTGAATTAAGGCCTCTTTTAATAAACAAATAAGTTTTTTGTAAACAAATTGACTCTTGTTGCATCCTCAAAAATATGCAATATCTCCGAAACTAAATACAATATCAAAATGGAGTTTTCACTATTCGTTTAAACATATTACCCATTTTATTACATTTCAAATAGAAAGATGGTAATTATGGATCTGAGTTTTATGCAACTACGGATATCTCGATTTCTTTAAATGGAACTCTATCAAACATGACATAAGTTTTTTTTCAATTCTTATAGTTTACTAGATATTTATAATTCTTCATATTTTTTGTTACAAAATGGAAAGCGCCTAGCAACTAAATTTAAAAAAAAAAAGTTGGTCCTAAAATACAAAAGTTACTTAAATATTAAAAAACTACTTACAAGAATGTGCACATAATACTCAATGTCTAAGCATTTAACTTTTTATGAAAACACACTTTCAGTCGTAATACATATTTCTGAAAACTTTTATTACTCGAATCTGTATGTCTTGCCTTTTCTGAACGATTGCACATAACTTTTTAATATTTTCTAGTAAATTTCGTGTGTTTCCATGTGAATATTTTCCCAATAAAATATTTGAAAATAAAGTAAATTTAAAGCGAAAAAAAATCCTTATTTATAACCGATTTTGATGAAACTTATGGTAGTTAAAGACCCTTGTGGTATGATTATTACCTACAATTTTCATTCCGTTATCTTAATCAGAAAGAAAGTTATTTTGAAAAATATCCAAATGATAAGACCCCTTTGAAGGGCCATATCTCAGTAACGGTGCTCCGGAGGAACTTTTTTTACTATTTTTGGCTCTACTTTCACCCCCTTAAATTTTGTACCAACTTTTCCAAACACCCTGTATATCACATATCACTATAATTATTATCAATTGTGCATCATAATTATATTTAAAATAAATTTAGTTTTTTTAATTAGAGACAATATACATATAATATGAGTATAACTTTTGTGCAATTCAAACATCCTAAGTAGTTAAATAGAAATAAAATTTTAAAATAAATTCAGTACAGACATGTTTAGATGTGAAAATTTTTGGACACCGTTTTTATTCACTAATTCTAACTCAGAACTTTTTAATTTCATTTCATATTCGCCTAGGTTGCCTGTATTTTAATTTTAAACAAAATCTTACTCCAAGAGAAAATTATGATAATCTACGATTTTCTTAATCCTCTCATTAGTTTCCTCCACATTCTCTTCCGAATTGGTCATATTTTGGAACACGCGCTGGATTTCTTGATTTAACATATCAAACTGCATCCTCGTCAGCAGTAAAAGGGCCAATGTAAACAGGTCCATACCAGCAATAGGTCCATACACGCCAAAAGCAAAAAAAACCTCTTCGTAAAACGTCATAACACCGGACGGAATCCATGTTGGACTGGCCGTGGTAAAAATCGAATTATCGCCCTTTAACAAAAACGGTTTCAACATAAAAGCCACTGACGTGGCTGAGGCCCAAAAATTGTACATTGATGACCGAATTTTTATCAATTTTAGATATTTCTGATGCTTCTTTCTTTCTACCTCGTCCTCTACGTCGTTAACTTTCCAAAAATAGTTTATCCTTTCGAGTAGATCATGAAATTCACTTTCCTTGACAAAAAACATAGATAATTTAATCATAGCCTACAATAAAATTCAAAGTTATTTAAAATTTATTGATGAATGTTTTCAATAAAGCTATTATAAATTCTTTATGAACGAAAAACGAATGCAGTGTCAATAAAGTACATTAAAAAAAAATACAGTGTGTCTCAAAAATAAGGACAAAAATTTTAATCCCATATTTAACTTATAAGCAACAACTTTTGCCGACACAGATGCATAAACAGAATTTCTATTTTCTAGTGTCGTTTTATAATTAAGTACAAAGACCAATGGTGAGCTTAGAAGGCTTATACTTACATGAAATATTAAAAATAACGTCTCCAAAGCATTTGTTAGATCCGATATAGTAATATGATCTTTATAAATTAGATGTAAAATGGCTAGATAAATAATAATCCATTGCGAAATGAAAATAATGAGAAATATAATTATTTGACCAGTTCTATACTTTTCTTCAGGATATACTCCCATATACCTGCACATCGTCAACGGTATGTGCAATCGCGACAAATACATCTTCTAACCTACCCAGTTAGGTCTTCGCCAGAACTGTGGTAAGGTGAATTTTACCAGTGTCCGCTCTCTCTACTGGCTTAGCACTGACTGTTCCGCAGTAGGGGTGGGTAAGATCCCCATTATACGTATAAATCATACGGATCTCTAATGGGAATCGATTCCTGCGGGTCCCGATACCAAAATAATTTCGTATTTTCGCATCACCGCATCAATAAATCAATTGAGAATGAATTAATAAGTTTAGAGCATAGGGATTGATTTCATATTTAAATGTTGAATCCTTTGATGGAAGCCCAAATTTAAAGAGTGTCCCGGTACTTGATACGAAAAAGTCGAGTACAAATAGATGAGGTCAAAATAATATGAGTTCTTCATATACATTTTTTTTCATACGGGCCTTCGTTAACAAGCTACCGGCCCTCAAATGTGAAAATTAAAAAGTTATTTTTATTTACAGTCTCTAAACTATTATCTTCAGCATGATGCATGATTTGGTGATCGATAAGATGCATACAGCATGTTTTTGATGTTGTAAGTGAAACTTTATTAAGCCTACAACGCCAGGGACGGGCTATGTCCAATGGTTAACAACTCAGAAATCTCAGAATTTTTACGTAGAAGATCGCAATCTGCCTGTATCAAAAATAAGTTCCCTGAAGAATTTGCCAACGATAATACTCTCTTGGTTCAACTCGGTAAAATTAACAGTTTAGGGAATATTTGTGATTTTATGTCACAGTGCACATCGAGCGGCGCCCCCACCATTTTTTGTTTTTAATTTTTAATTAGACATAATTAGAACTGTACATATTTTTATACTAAGAGCCTAGAAAATCTTACTGTCTCTTAATGTAATTTTCACTAACAAAATTTGACAAACACTTTACACATAACACAAAATAGAAAAACAAAACAAAAATAAGTAAGTAACTTAATTATTCAACTCCAAAATAGAGATGTCCATTCAGACGTTCCTCAAAAACGTAAGGACCTATTAAATTATTACCCATTATTCCTGCCTATACATTAATTATAAATCGGTGCTGGTATTTTGTTAGAACAGTACCGTGCCTCATCCCATAGATGTAAGTTACGGAATTAAGAATGCCATTTCTTGTGAATCCAGATTTATAATTTGGAGTTTTTGCTAAATAATTTGTAGCCATTACTAGACGATGTTCCATTAGACATCCGAAGAAACGTTTGGTTCATGCTCGATGTGGTTCCTCCCGATTTCAACATTGATTTACGAAATTACTTATCCATTGTGTTTAATCACACAGCCACACACAAGAAAGTTATCTGTACTTTTCATGAGACATATGTTCTCCGTAGTATTTTTGCCTCCTGATCACGAATCCGGTGTTAGAATTGAGCTATCTCATCACAGGAATTTCCTAACCTCAAAAAACAGATCAAAAAACAGTTAAAATTCACGAAAAAGTGCTAGGAAAAATACAACAATTTGTTTTCTATATTCAAATGTTTATTTATATGGATAAGACCCCGCCGAACGGCAATTCGTGGTCCGAATTGATGGTTCTTTTTCTAACTTCAAAAAAAAGGGTCAGTTAAGGTCAGACATCACGAATTTTAAAAAAATAACAGATTCGGGCCAAATTTTGGTATACGGGGTTTTTCGGGGTCNTATTTATATGGATAAGACCCCGCCGAACGGCAATTCGTGGTCCGAATTGATGGTTCTTTTTCTAACTTCAAAAAAAAGGGTCAGTTAAGGTCAGACATCACGAATTTTAAAAAAATAACAGATTCGGGCCAAATTTTGGTATACGGGGTTTTTCGGGGTCGCTGATCACGAATCCGAGGTCATTTTTTTAAAATTCAAGATGGCGGATCCAAATTTTCAAAAAATAATATATTCGCGTCAAATTTGGTATACGGGGGGTTTTCGGGGTTGCTGATTACGAATTAGAGGTCAGAATTGCGAAATTCATTTTGTAATATTTTTGTTTAGTTGATAACTTAAGTACCCAATCTTGAACCTTCTTAAAGTACTGTAACCTGAGGGATTATTTCTTTATTTATCTATGTATCGTTATGACCAGTATCATAACGAGACTGGATTTCAAAAGAGTTACTATTTAATTCTCGAAAGGGAGTTTATAATTTATCATTACCTTTTAATTAATACGTGGGAACTTAGAAATGTTGTATGTTCAGAGAATGCATTTCAGTCACTTACCCTTTCATTGCTTACGTGGAATGTAATCCAGTGGCTGGCTATACAGGGTGACACTGAAGTGGAGAAACAAAAGGAAACACCAAAACTTCCAGGAAGGGTTTTAATAACAATAAACAAAACAAACAAACAAAATAACAACACGACGTTTCGAACAACATTATTAACTAATCTATTATCGCGCGACAGCTTACCGAGATTCAGGGAATGCGCGCTTCATACAAAATTTGGAAAAACTTTATCTATTATTAAATGTAATTAACTAGCCCGAAACTCTAATCTACAACTAGGTCGACTGCTCAATCTAAAATCTAAGGAGGAACTGACTTTTTCGAGGTCTTCCCCGAAATCCACCTCGCTACGACATGCCCATTTCTTGGGTCCAGAAGTTTCGGTTCTTATCTTATTGGCGGGGACCTGAATATCGGGACGCTTGGATAACTATAATAATAATTACCTAATTGACTTGACTTTACGTTTATATGAGGATTCTGAAACTAAACCTACTTACAAGTAACCCTAGCCTTCCCCTAGTGACTCCGCGTAGCAATTACGGGACGGATTAGTCGATCTCTTTTAATCTACTATTATAGCTTGGAAAAATCCGTCAAAAAACTAACTTATTAATATACTTTTCTTTTTCAATCATTATCTATCTCACAATTTAATTTGATTCTTCTTTGGAATCTCTACGCTCTTCTCGCGGTTTCGCGCGTTATTAAAAATATGGGTTTTTACGCTGGCGTCTCCCAGACGCAACAGATGACTACCATATGGCCCTGACTCTAATTTCTCTGAAGGACGACATTACCTACTTGAAAGCCCTCAACTTTCTATAATTTGTGATGACTGAAATATTTTACTTTTTGGCCCATCCGTTCTGAGAACTAACAAATAAATTACCACGCGACCCGGCTTTTGTTACAGTACATAGGTAATTGATTAAATTTAAAAAAAAAACGAATTTTGTAAATCTGATCGGATTCGTGATCAGTGACCCCGAAAACCCCCGTATACCAAATTTGGCGCGAATCGTGATATCTCACCTTAATTAACCCGTTTTTTTTTAGGTTAGAAAAAGAACCAACAATTCCGACCGCGGATTCACGTTCGGCGGGGTCTTAACCATATACATAAACATTTGAATATAGAAAAAAATATATATATTGTTCCTAGCACTTTTTCGTGAATTTTTGCTATTTTTGACCTGTTTTCTGAGGTTGGGAAAGTCCTGTGATGTAATAGCTCAATTCTGACACCGGATTCGTGATCAGGAGGCAAAAATACTACGGATAACATATGTCGCATGAAAAGTACAGATAACTTTTTTTGTGTGGACTATATAGTAAATGGATTGGGAGAGGAGGCCCAATTTCATAGCCACCACGTTCTCCAGACTTTAATTCTATGGACTTCCTCCTTTGGGGATATATGAAAAGTTTAGTGTACTAAACCCCAGTACAGACAAGAGATGAATTGGTACAAAGAATTAATTTCCATTGTGAAATGTTTTTTCATGTACAAACAAATAACATTCATATCCTTAGGAAGTGTGTGGAGGTGGAAGGTGCCCATTTTGAAAATGTATTTTGATAGTTTTCTTTCTTTTAAATTATTTTCTTAACTTTAACTTATTCTTGTTTTGTTTTTCTATTTTGTGTTATGTGTAAAGTGTGTTTGTCAAATTTTGTTAGTAAATATTACATTAGCAGACAGTAAGATTTTCTAAGCTCTTATTTTAAAAATAGTTACGGGTCTAACATAGTAATTAAGTCCAATTAAATATTAAAAACAAAAAATGGTCGAAGCTCCGCTCGATGTGAACTGTGACATAAAAACACAAATATTTCCTAAACTGTTAATTTTACCGAGTTGAACCAAGAGGGTATCGTTGGCAAATTCTTCGGGGAACTTATTTTTGATATAGGTAGATTGCGATCGTCATCTATGCAAAAATTCTGGGTTGTTAACCATTGAGCATAGTCCGTCCGTTCTGGGTTTAATGAAGTTTTAATTACATCAAAAACAAGCTGTACGTATGTGTTATCGATCACCAAATTTGCATCATATTGAAATTAATAATTTAGACTGTAAATAAAAATAACTATTTAATTTTCACCTTTGAGGGCCCGTAACTTGTTAACGAAGGTCCTCATGAAAAAAAAATTGATATGAAGAACTGTTATTATTTTGACCTCATCTATTTGTACTCGAGTTTTTTGTATCAAGTACCGGAGCAACCTGGTTTTGCTAATAAATTAATTATAACTGTTGTTTACCAAAAATGTGCAAAACTTACTCTGGTATGTATGTTGATACGTAATTATCTCGCCTTAAATTAATACATCGATATGTTTATCAAGACCATTTATCAGAAAATCTGAGATCATGTCAAAAATCCATACCTAGATCTACGATAAATTCGTAGGATTAAAAACGCTGCTCACGTCCCACTCAGTAAACTTCCCGAACCCCCTACTACTCACACTCACCTTCAACACACAATAGGGTGGGAGCATCACAATCTTCAAAATTATTTTAATACATACATCAGTTTTAAAGGCTTACTCTATCGTATTCTACAAATTGTTTACACCTCAACTTTAAAACTGATAAAAAATCAATACATTTTAAATAATGCCAATATGCATAATAAAAACTTTTGAAATTTTTAATACAGTATTGATACTTAGTTTAATGAAATTCGCAATTGATGTGAAACTATTTTATTTCTATACCGATTCTACTACTATGCTGTATTTAAAAGCTGCAAGTTATGCAGATGAATTAATTACAACTGCAATATATTGATTCAAAAGTAAATGTACTCAGTTGATTGCACTTTAATATATTTTGAATGTCATTCTATCAGTGGCGGCTCGTGATATGACGCAAGTGACGCACCGCTTCACCTAAAATTTCCGTTTGGTTGTGCAATTTAAAATTATTTTTAATTTTATATAAATTTTATAATTTAAGTATAATTCTATATTGAAAATGTATTGTGTTTGTTTATTTAGTACACAGAAATAAACAGATTAGAAGCGCAGTGAACCCCTTCTAAAAAAACTTTGCCTTCGTTGAGCGCAAACATCAACCTCGTACCGTACAACGTTTAGTATACGCAAGTGATGCAGATCGAAACAATCTGAATTCCGCTTCTCTTCGAAACTTCGAAGCGTTGTTTACGGCGGTTGTCATGACAACGAGGCGGCCAACATGGAAGAAAATTACGGCTTGGGGGAACGAGTGACGCCACAGACCACCTAGCCTGGCCGTATCTAATTCCAATGCACGGGTACCAGTTAATGCAAAATCCGGGGAAGTGGAGTGTGGAAGGCAANAATTATTTTAATACATACATCAGTTTTAAAGGCTTACTCTATCGTATCCTACAAATTGTTTATACCTCAACTTTAAAACTGATAAAAAATCAATAAATTTTAAATAATGCCAATATGCCTAATAAAAAGTGTTGAAATTTTTAATACAATATTGATACTTAGTTTAATGAAATTCGCAATTGATGTGAAACCATTTTGTTTCTATACCGATTCTACTACTATGATATATTTAAAAGCTGCAAATTATGCAGATGAATTAATTACAACTGCAATATATTGATTCAAAAGTAAATGTACTCAGTTGATTGCACTTTAATATATTTTGAATGTCATTCTATTTCTATGTATATTTTCTTCATATCCGCAAAGTACCTAATTGATTTTGTTCTTTGTTTGTAGTTCTGTAGCCTATTTAAAACATTAAAATAATAACCGGTGTAGCTATTTCTGGATAGCAGACTTGTTCATTTCAGTAACAGTGCGATATATTTGTTAAACTACAAATATTTTTTCTGATTTACGTATACACTAGTCACAAAAATCAAAGGATAAAAAGAATCTTAAATTTTTAGGTGATTTTCAAACATTGTAACTAGATAGATCAATAAAAAAGACAAACTGAAGCTTAAAGTTTCTAGTTTTAGGATGTGAAAATCAAAAATTTTTATCGTTGACCACTTTTAAGAAATCGTAAAATTTTCAAAATTTTTGCTTCCCTTTCAGGTCCACGGACTTCAGTAATTTCATTCGATTTGCAATTGAAATAAGATCTAACAAATTTTATTATCAAAAGTAATTTTCGAGTTATTATTTTTTTAATCTAGACTAAGCTCAATATTAAATAGGAAAATCTATGTAAAAGATCAGTTTCTGTTTTGACCCTAACATCAAGATTACTCCTCTAGAATGCGGTTTTCGATATTTCAGACTAACTTCAGTTACCAGTGATTGGAAAAACACTTAGTATTGAGGTAAAGGTAGTATTATTTGCATGCTATGGCAAAAAAAGAGTGAGATCGGCTATAACTAGACTATAGCACTTTGACTCGCTGAAACCGAGTTTAAGTCAGAATTCCTGGATCAATTCGTGTTTTGACAATACGCCACGTGAAGGCACTCCTCTGGGAAGTTTTTGAAAATGTATTGATGTAAGGGTCAAAACACGAACTGGTCTGGGAATCTGGAATCTGGAATTGTGGGGAGGGTAGCAAAGCTACAGCACTTAGGCCCGATTGGGCCCCTTGTACGTCCTCCCATTAGAGAGATCAATCCACCTGAGCCACCAACCAACCTATTACAGTGAAAAAGGTGGTGACGTTGCTCAGGGGGGTCTCTCTAATATAGGCCATTGAAGGCTAGCGTTCTCCCAACATGGACTCTGACGAGTCCTTGACGAGACTTGACGAGACGGCAGTGCATTCACATAGTAAATGCAACACCGTCTCGTCTTCCTGTTCACAGCCCCTACAAAGAGGTGATTCACACTTCCCCATATTGTAAAGGTGTTTCCTTAGCCAACAGTGTCCAGTTTGAATACCTGTCACCAGGCGAAGATTTGACCTAGACATAGCCAGGTATTTTTTGGCTGTGTTTTTGCTAGAATACACTAAGAACTCCTTAGCAAAGTGGCAGCTGATTGTTTCATCCCTCCGTTTCATAAATTCTTAGTGGGTGTCTTCCTTGATAATTCCAACAAGTGCCGACAACGGAAGCACACTGGAGGGGCCGGGTCCAAAAATGTTGAGGCCCGATGCGCTTCTGGCTAGCTTGTCAGCTTCTTTATTGCCATAGTACTGCTCGTGTCTCTTTACCCAGCATACATATATGCTGTTAGCGGCCGAGGCTACAACCAGTGCTTCATGGCATTCCCATACTGTCCTAGTCATTATCATATGATTACGCAAGGTCAGTAGTGCTTGTCTACTATCCGTGTAGATTCTGATGGTTTTGCCCGTAGTATGCCTGCGGGCAATTTCCTTCGCGGCTATGGTTATGCCTGCTAACTCCGTTTGTACAGCAGTAGCATGCCTATCCATTGCCCACTGATATCGGATGTGCAGGGATCTAGAGTATATTTCCTGCACCCTCCTTCCTTTTTGATCCGTCTGTGAAAATACTAATTACATCTCCACGGGCGGTCTCCTCCTGTCTCTTAATGAGTACGGTGTAGGGTTTATCAAATGCAAACCGAGGAGAAATACTGTCAGTGTCTGCCTGCAGGAGGGACGTCTTCCTGACGACCTCATTCCACAGGCGACTTCTGACTTCTCCACGTCCTGCAACCGGTTTTAAGCCAACGTTCTCGAGGCGAAGCATGGTTGTCAAAGCCATTTCTCTTAGATAAATATCCAGAGGTGGCAGACACAGCATTACCTCCATTGCTATGGTAGGTGTTGTACGCATAGCTCCAGTTATGCTCAGACAGGCAACCCTTTGTACTTGGCTGAGCTTTTGTTTAGCTGTCGTCTGCTGGAATTTCGGCCACCAGACGACAGCCCCATAGGCCAACATTGGTCTCACTATGGCAGTGTATATCCACATAACCACATTTGGTTTCATGCCCCAGGTTTTGCCAACGGTTCTGCGGCACTGCTCATAGGATATGTACACCTTTTTTAATTTTATCTCAAAGTGAAGATTCCATGTTAGCTTTGCATCGAGTGTAACCCCTAGGTATTTCACATCAGATGCAAAGCTTAGCGTAGTGTTTAGGAGAGTTGATGCCTTTGTTGGCCCCAATTTTCTCTTCCTTGTGAAGAGGACCATTTCCGTCTTCCTGGGGTTCACTGACAGAGCATGGTCCTCACACCACTTTTCAATAATTCTCAGAGCTGTTTGCATTCTTTGGCAAAGGATCCCTTCGAATTTATCGCTAATCAGCATAGTGAGGTCATCTGCATAAGCGATGGTATAGATGCCTTCCGAGTTGAGGTGGCACAAGAGACTGTCTAGAACTAAGTTCCACAGCAGTGGTGATAGAACACCTCCCTGCGGATAGCCCCTTGCAACAATTCCTCTCGCGGAGGCATCCCCCACACTTTTTTGATAACTCTTTTTGTGAGCATATTCGATATCCATCTGCAGATGGTGGAAGAAACCCCTCTCTCCATGAGAGCCGAGTTGATTTTGGGAAAGGACGTTTTGTCAAACGCCCCTACTATGTCAATGAATACCTCCAGGGTGGACTCCTTATTGTCCAAAGATTTCTCGATCCTACCCACCACCTGATGGAGAGCAGTATCGGTAGATCGCCCTGGAGTGTGTGCATGTTGATTAGGGTGTGGCTGTCTGTCCATCAGCACACTATCCCTTATGTATCGTTCACACAGCTTTTCCATCGTTTTCAACAGAAACGAGGTCAAGCTGATGGGTCGATACGCCTTTGGGGAGGTATAATCCAGCCTCCCTGTTTTGGGAATGAATACAACCCTTACCTCCCTCCAGATCTTTGGAATGTAAAGGTGTGCAAAACACAGCCTTAACATCCGCTCCAGGTGCGGCATTAAAACATCCAAGACCCATTGTAAGAGGGCTGGATATATACCGTCAGTGCCTGGTGATTTGAAGGGTGAGAAGGTCTGCATTGCCCATCTAATTTTGTACTTAGTTACAGTTTGGCTGGCAATCTGCCAATCCAAGACTGCGGGTGGGTTTTCAATTTCGTCTGGCCAATCTTCCCGTTGCATTGACGTGGATCCCTGGTCTGGGAATTCTGACTTTTGTTTCGGATTCAAAAGGTACCATAGCAAACACCGGTCTGGTCTACGGTCCAAATTACTTTTTTTGTGGTGCTCGATTGCCATGAGAATAGTTACCACTTTCACTTCTTTAAAATTAATAAACGCCTGTTAATGATCGACCTGATCTTTGTGTCAGACCATAGTTTTCGAAAACTCCAAATACCAACATTGATTCAGCTCTTCGAACCCATTTTATTTAGCACCAAGAAGTGCTAAGTGCATGTAGTAGTAGATTGGGGCGGCCTCAGCCTGGTAATTAGGCCACCCCGTAGTTGTTGTATCACTTATCCGCTGTCAGCCTTTGACCCTCCTACAACCTTCCTGATACGCTGATGAACCAGCCAGGTCTTTCACCTTATCCGCTTGCAACTCTTCAGTATCAAACATTGTGTGCCTTAACCTCCCGAAGGCTGCGCAGTGTCCCAGAATATGGATAGAGGTATTCTCCACTTCTCCATATTTCCGGCATAAAGGGCCCTCCTCAATTCTTATTAAACTTAAATCTGCAAGAGCCTATCGGGACCCACACTAATTGGTTTAGGGCTACTTGACCAAGGCTCAGTAGCCTTCCGTCTTAGATTTGTTAGGCCCATATAATAAAGCTATGGGTCTACCTACATCCTCTGTTCATTCTCCAATTTTGACCTAATGTTTGATAGGCCTATTTGTTAAGGGCAGCGTTAACGCTACCTCGTGTGATTCCTGGGATTGATTCAGGTTCTTGGCGAGGCTCCCTGGATCCAAGACGAGCCAGTTGGTCTGCTCTCCCGTTGCCAGGAAAACCAAACCAACTCTACTTATATTTGTCTGGCATCTCTGCACTCCTGTCAGTCGGGGCAGATAAAAATCCTCTCCTTTACACAGTTCCTTACCTCTTCCTTACTTGCCACCATCAAAATAGCGAAACCCTCTGCCAAAAATACTGTGGTATACATACCCATTGAAAAACTTTAGTACCTACATGTAAGTTGTGTAGAAATTTTAGGCGTATTAAAGATTTGATTATTATGTACCAGTTTCTATTATTACAGTACAGTTTTTTTTATAGATGTGGCCTTATTTAGTACAAGTATCTGGCTCCTCAAGTTTGAATGTTTCACACATTCCCTTATAAGTTTTAACATCTTTGCGTTTACCAGTCTTCACAAATATCATACCATTGATCCACCTGTGGATTCTTAAAGCATTATCTCTTGCGCATAGTTTAACAAACAAAACTATAAGCAATTAGGTGTTCGACGTTTGAGCGTCATTCTTTCTTACGTTAAAACTGTACGAATTATTATGGCGAATGAATCCGTATGCTCTGTATTTATCCGTATGAATATAAATTCGTATAAATGAATCCGTATTTATTCTAAATAGAACCATAGCCACTAAAGAAATCGCCCGTAGGCACACTGACGGTAAAATCATCACATCTACACATATAGACAAGCAAGATAATGACTAGGTCAGTATGAAAATGTCACCAGGCACTGGTTGTGACCTCAATTTCCAACAGCATATCTGTAAAGGGGCACGAGCGGTGCAATGGCAATAAAGAAGCTGACAAGATCACCAGGAGTACATAAGGCCTCAGTATTTTTGGACCCAGTCCCTCCAGGAAAACACCCACAAAGAATTTATGAAACGGTGGAATGAGTTCTTAGAATACCCTAGCAAGGATACAGCCAAAAAATACCTGGCCATGTCTAGGTCAAATCTTCGCCTAGTGACAGGTATTCAAACTGGACACTGTTGACTAAGGAAGCACCTTCACAACATGAGGAAGTGTGAAATACCTCTTTGTAGGAGAGTAATGCATGTGGCATGCGAATGCACTGCCGTCTCATCAAAAGGAATCCGTATTGGGAGAACGTTGGCGTCCATGGCCTATATTACCGATATTAGAGAGATCCCCCTTGAGCAACGCCACCACTTTTTTCTGTTTAATAGGTTGGTTAGCGGCTCAGGTGTAATGTTCTCTTAATGGGAGGAAATATAAGGGGCCCAACGGGACCTAAGTGCTGTAGCTTTTTAAACTATCCTCCTTAAAATTCCAGATTCCAATTCAATTTTTGCCAGTTTCATGATACTCTTAAATCAATTTGTGTACAGCAATATAACATATTTTGAAGGCTATTGGCATAAATTTTTTTATATAAAATACATATTTAGCAAAATAGAACTACTATCAATTGATATCCATATATACTTGGTTGTAAATAAATAACACGACAACTAAATTACGAATTAAACATTATTTTTGTGATTAGAGCTATAATACCATGTATTTGCAAAGCCCACAAGGACGCGGTTAATTATGTATAACCAGCTGAACTTTGACAATGAACAATATACGAATATCTTCAGTTTACGTTACTTTTAGTCTGTTTCGTTTTGTGACTCTGCTACTACAATTCAGAAATGCCAGAAAATGAAGACAAGGCATTGCTTACGGAGGGTGAAAGATTGCATTTTCTAAACAAATTAAAAACGCGTTTAAAAGGTAAGAATAAAGAAATTTAGTTTAACATTTTCATCATTTAATCATTAAAAATTTCATCAATAATTTAGTTTACCCATTAATCATTTTTGATACCACAGAAAAATGGTTGATCTATTTTTAATTCTCGCAATATTAAAATAATTTTACTCACACGAAATGATAAAATATACAATAGTGTAAATACTATTTTGAAGTATAATTTAATAGCATTAACAGTTCCGTCATAAGTACAATACAGTATTTTTTTTTTAAATTTATTTTATGGCTTCTGGTACGAATACATTCGAGCTTGGGCTCGTATACGAATGATTTTTAGCTCATTTTCCCCAGAATTAGTTAGCATAGGAAACTAGTTAAATAAATAATACATTTCAGCACTGAATCAATCTAAGAATCCTCCGAAGGAATTTATATTGTGTTCACAGAAAAGATCTAATGTACTTCTTTGTTTCAGATGAACAAAAATTAGAAAAACTTCAGACGAACGACCCTTGCCTTGAAAAATTTTTGTATGGCACGGATTTTGATGTGGATGCAGCATTTAACAAGGTAGTAAATATTTAGATTTTTATTTAAGTGCCAAAATAGTTATTGATCTGCCCAAACCAAGAAGTTGTACTTTTATGGACGAGCCTGCAACAAGTTGGCGACGTCATAGAGGGGTGGTGCTGTATATTAATGATGAACAGTATAGAATTATAACTATCGAAGTATATAGTAGGTACCAAATTATTCGGATTATTCGGTAGTACAAAAAGTATTTGAATGAAAATAGTAATAGTTCCACACCACATGTCACTGATTCACTAAATTAGCAGTTACTAGTGTACAGGTAGACACGTGTGGGCACTGGTTAATGTCGGTAGATGAAAGACGAACACAAATGTAACAATCGATCATTATTGATAGATAAACTGATAAATAATCTATCTTCCTAAAAATAAATACGACAATCATAGTCCTGCGTGGAATGAATTTATTCGAATGAATTTATACGATAATAATTCGATACGATAATAATTGATATCTACTAATTACTAATTATGTATATGGTTAGCTGAGTTCAGTCGATAGTACCCATCACCAGTGTACAATAAATTTTTCGTCAATAATAATACTTGCGATTCGCTTCGTTAGTCAATATCTTTGGTTCACTGTCATTTTTTAGATGTCTTACTATTTCACGGATAGAACTGCTTCATATGGGAATTACTTCACATTCACTTTTAATTCACGTACAATTTAGTAGCCAATATTCGCCCGTGTTTTCAATGTCACACGTTTTAAGTACATTTGACGTAAAAACTGTAAAAAGTAACATTTCTCGCAAGGAATTGTATTCGTAAAACTGCTCCTTATGATGGAAACATATCTCAATTTAAGAATATTATTGTCTATAAAAGGGATGTAGTTAATATTAATATTACTACTTAACAAAATAGTACTGATACATTTAAATNCTCGTTCAAATTTTCTAATTCCATATGCAAATCTAAAACAACTATTTTGAATTCGCTGCAAACGCTGAATATCGGAGTGTAGTAGAGCTGGGCCATAGATACAGTCACAGTATGAGAGCTTTGAAAATATTAAAGAATTACATAAACTGATTTTTAGAGATGAATCCATGATGGCACGATGGGGATAAAATTGCTTTAATGTATTATACGATGATCGACACAGATTGTTTACATGCTTGGTAAATCTTAGCTCCTCATCAAACCAAAGTCCCAGATTATTACACTCATTGGTAAAATTTAAAGAAATATCTCCTAATTTTAAATTCAATTCCATTTTCGCCATAATACGTTTATTTTTAGGACCAAAAATTATGACTTTAGATGTGTCAGGATTTAGCTTCAATCTATGAGCAGCAGAGATATTTAACAATGAGTTTAAGTTGTAATTAATACAATGATTAAAAGCAGCTAAGTCCGTAATACGACAATTGAGATACACTTGGGTATCATCAGCGTAATGATGCACAGAACATTTATTCAAAAATGTATAAAAATCCGCTCTATAAATAGAGAACAGCAGGGGCCCTAAAATGGACCCCTGAAAAACCCCATGAGTCACTGGCAAGACGTCAGACACATTAGAGTTTATGATTACTTGCTGTGTTCTGTCAGACAAATAACTAAAAATGTAGGAAGCAGCACTATTATCAAAGCCAAAGTATATTAACTTTTTAACAAAGGATAGACTGGTCCAATGTGTCGATCGCCTTGCTATAATCTAAAAGAATCAAGGACACATTCGCTTTTAATTCACGTACAATTTAGTAGCCAATATTCGCCCGTGTTTTCAATGTCACACGTTTTAAGTACATTTGACGTAAAAACTGTAAAAAGTAACATTTCTCGCAAGGAATTGTATTCGTAAAACTGCTCCTTATGATGGAAACATTTCTTAATTTAAGAATATTATTGTCTATAAAAGGGATGTAGTTAATATTAATATTACTACTTAACAAAATAGTACTGATACATTTAAATCTACAATAGTTGCTTATGTACGAAGATCAAAAAGGGATATTTTACAAGCTGAGCACGCAAGTTTCAGCTGAAATGCGTGAGAGACTCTGTACTTTCTGAATGTGGTGCGTACAATATTCTTTGTGTGACCGCTAGTAATTTGTCAATAATAGAAATACAATAGAATATTGGTCACAAATTTAAATCAAATCATGGTATTTTATTCCAAATAGAATTTTTTATATACTCTTCCGCCATGGTAGCAGATTTTCGTCTCCGGTAACGCTTCAAACTTCTGAATTTTCACCCTTCATCTATATCAGTAATACGGCTGAAATACTACACTAACAGTAGTGGATAAGATATTTTTAGATATGTAACTAATTTGTAAGAAACATTTTGTATTGAATGAATTCCAATAGTTTAAGTAGGTAGTATGTTTACTGTTTTTAAATATCTGCGATGTGTGATTTTTTTAGACGTTAAATAATTTCTGTATAATTCTAAATTAAATTTATCGACGACAAATGTGCTCTGTATATTTGTTTCTGTATTAAGAATTTTTATTATTAGCATATCATTCTTATCTTCCAGATTATCTACAATAATTTTTATTAATTTGTCACGGTGATATGTGCCGCACAAGCCACATACTAGTATAACCATTAGATATACAAGAATACAGGACAAGGGGGTTCGTCTAATTGTGGATATTATCCACAGTTTTAAGAAAGTTGGGCAGACCGCGGCCAGGAGACAACGCGATCGATGTCTTCACATCTACGAAAGCATGCCTTAGGAAGAGGCAAATTGTTACTTAAACTGTTATAATAGGGTAATAAAAGTATTATTTATGTAAACGTGAAATAGATAAATGTGACATTTATCTATTTCACTTTGACAATCCTTGCGACTAGTTTCGAGGTCAAAATTACACCTCATCATCAGGTATACAAGGATATCAATACCTTTTAAATTAATCTCCTTTTATAGTGACCTGATGATGAAGTATTATTTGGACCTCAAAACTAGTCGTATATCTACAATAAAGGATTGTGAGAGTTAGAAGACTTTTACATTCCCACTGGTATTACTTATGTAATATGTAATAATGAAAAATGAGAAATTTGTTAGATCTGAAGGCGTCGAACGCAATGCTCCCTAGATCCTGATAGCCTAGAACCGTCAAAATTTTGTGGGCAAGTGTCGGCCCTTACTTTGACTTATCTGACAGCAGGGTGATCATGATTAGAAATTTCTGTTAAAAATTGATTTACCTCTTGTCTACTAAAACTCTGAACTTCTTTGATTTATATTTCGTAGAATTTTTCTTTGGGAATGGTATTAATTTCGGAAATTTGCTCTAATATTATCTAATGTTCTTCTTTGGTATCAACATTGATGATGATACACTGATGAATGATTTTTCAGCTAAATAAATTAAAAGAACCTCTTCACCTAGTACCATTATTTCTTCTTTTTACACAATTCTTCGAAAAAATCATAGGCTTTTTTATACCTTTCCTTGAATTTCATCACTTGCGTCAGTTCTAATATCGAATGGAACGTTTTCTTCGTCATTTTCATCGCAATTAATGTTTAAACAACGTAGAGACTAAAAATATGAACGATAAAAACTTCTACTAGTTAAAGTGAAATATTCACATAAATAACGATGATATGCCTTAAAAATTATACTATTTATGGTACGGGATAAGTAACTTATCCCATTTTTACACAAGTCTATAGCAGGAGATTAAGTGATTTTATTTTATCAGTTTCCACACATTCCATATTTATACAAAACGAAGAGAGTACCTACATTTTAAATCTACATCTGCAATAATATTTAAATTTTTCTTGCACCAAATTCTTAAAATATCGAGTTAATGATTAACTAACAAAATAAATATAATAGATTATATTTGTACTAGCAGACTTCTAAGAATATGTACAGAGTGTTTATAATTGCGAATGCCAAATTATACGTTAAGTAAATACCTTAAATCTTGAGAAGTCTAGTAGGTACATATATTCCTAGAAAGCATGTTCGTAAGGCTAAGATCCGGTAATTATAGGTGACCATTCTCTTTTTCAATTCCTAAATAAATCCGTTTTTAAAAGATTCCAAATAATTTTTAAGTTTATGTTAAAATATCTCAAATATCTCAAAAACCGTTTGAGCTAATTCATAAGTTTATAATCGTACTCTTTCAATCATTACAGATAACCAATTATTACGAGCTGGTATTACAGTATCCAGATTGGTTTCCCATTCTAGGACCACTAGACAAAAAGTCGATAATAGACAAAGATGTAAGGATGATGTTACCACAGTATGATAAGGAAGGTCGTGTCATTTTTATAGCAAAATTGGGTAAGAAAATTTTCTCTGTTAGTTATGTTACTAGAGTATTTAAAATTTATTCACTAAAGACCAGTTTTGAACTTCATGCAGTGCCTGTCTATGCTTTCTTTAACATACTTGCGTAAGTTATCACTCTATGTCATCCCATAACTTTTTTATACATATATACGGTTATATTAATATATCCTGTCGAATTCGAATGAAATGAATATATAATTACCTTTTTCATATTTGAAGGAACTTTCGAACATCTCATATATAAGTGCATTTAAACCGCAAAGGGGTTATGAGGTTGTCAGTAGGGTGAAGACCAAAACAATGTTACGTACGTCATTTTCTTAAACGCTATGTACACTCAACGTATCTACATTTATTTTTTAGGAAACACGGACATGAGCACGATGAAATTATTCGATATGATAGGAATAGATGATATCTTGCTTGAATCAGTATTAGCGAGCAAACCACGTATAGCACAAAAAGGTCTGTGTGTTATAATGGATGTCGCTGATTACCCATGGAAGATGTTGAAATGGTTAACGCCCGAAAACATTAAGTTGTGTATTAGAAAAATAATGGCATTGCCATTTAAGGACTATAGAATCCATATAGTTAATACGTCAGTGGTAATTCACGTAGCAATCAAAATAACTTGGCCACTTTTACCAGCATACATAAAGGAAATGGTTAGTAACACAAAACGAATTGATTACAATATCAAACAATGATTATTATCTAATTTAGCAATATGTACATCCTCAAAACCCAAAATGTTTACAGAAATATGATTCTGTAATACCCATTTTTCTATGGGAGTGGGGGGGAAGGGGGAGAAGGAATTAATCATCATTAACGTTAAATGACAAAATGATTACATTATTGCATAAAACACTACATTTAAATTCAAGGTGATTATGATGTTTGAGATCCCACAGGAAAAAATAGGTTTGTTGCCAAACTGCTCAAAATGAGTTAATAACACCACAAACCTCAAAATATCTAAACCGAATAGAAGAATTGGCTTATTTATATATTTTATATATAGAGAGGACAATTTAATTACTAGATAATTTAATTAAGCAATATTATGACGCTATATAAATTATTAAAACTTAACCATTATAACATTCTAAATTCTAAACATTCTAAGGTTAATGTGGTACTTGAAACTGACTTATCCTCAAAAAATGGTTGGCAAAGTCTCTATATTTGTTGCCAAATATGAACATAAATTTATTAATATATTATCTTTTAATTTTTAGATCAAATTTCACTTTAACGACTGGGATTCCCTTTATAAGTACATTGACAAAGAGGTTCTTCCTCTAGAATATGGTGGAACGTACAATATTAACTACAGTGAACTACATGAAAAGTTGTATGAAAAGAACGAAGAAATATTAGCAATTACAAAATTTCGAAGAGAAGTAGCATTTGGATGAGACTTCCACCTCCACCATATTCGTATATTTCTGGTGTGGAAATTGCTGGAGGATAATTTTTTAAAGTTTGCGATAGCAAGATAACTTATCTGTCAATAGTATCTTGTGAATTATCTGCCAAATTATATTAATACAACAATTAAATATATGTAGAATAGTTCAATAAATTGTTAAATATGGAATACATATTAGTCATTAAAAGCACCTGTAGTAGGTATTAATTGCCATTCTATATTGTGGTCCAACAGATTGAGAGTGTCAAATTTATCAACAAAGATTTTGTAATGTTACAAGGATCTCGAAAATGTTTAAAGTAGTACAAATATAATGCGTATCAACATTCCGCGGAGAAAATAATAAATTTATATTCCCTTAGATTTTATTATAAGAAAAGTGAAATTCGATCTTTTTAAAAATTAGCTGTTACCCAGTTCTATTCAAAAAAATCCTAAAATTAACTGGTGTAAATTTTAAGCGCTCTGTGCAATAGTTAATTTTCTTAACAAATATCTTATTTTTTCATATAATTGCTATATTGTTTCTGATTAATTTGACATGAATCGTGGGAATGACACAGCAAAAAAAATAATTTCATGTGATTAATTCGTCTGCAGGCTACTTATAAGTTCGATAGAAATAATAAAATGATTATGTTAGTTGTAGAGAATAAAAAGATTTACGTAAATAAATATGTACAAGTTCGGTAGATTTTACTTTATTTAAAAGTATTAGCTAATTTAAATAAATTTTAAAAAAATTCTAAAAATCTTAAAAAGTCAAACAGTGGTTCAATCCAGAAGATATCTAATCTAATATGCAAGAATTAGAACAACAAAAATACATATTGTTATGGGTATGAATATGTCTTTGTGTATGCGCCAAAATTTTTATGAGTATTATGCAAAACCGTACTTATCTTATCAACTTCGACGTCACCTGTTACATGAGTGTTGTATAATATTGAAAAAGTAATATTAACGGTCGGTGCAAGGAAGCGCAGGAAGCGGGCGCTTGGGGGGCATTCTGGAGGGAGGCCTGAATGGTTGAAGCACAGTATACTAATCAATCAGTAGGGAAAGTTACGTTTCCCGCGTCTTCCATATTTCCACCATTTTGTTAGCGACTGACAGTTATTACGATTTCTGTTCTCATATTTTCATTAATAAATCTAGTATGTTTTCATTAATGTATATGTATCTAACCTCACTTAAACCTTCTTATATCTCAGCTTTATGCATTAAAAACCTTATTTTATGATGTCGAGTAGTTGTTCAGTTTAGTTATCTTGTTCTTGTGTATTTTATTAGTGATTATTTATTTATAAGTAATACTATACCCAGTAAATAGTTAATAATGAAATAAAAATTATAGTAAACATTTTAAAATATGTTTAGAAAATAAATACGCTTTCGTAAGTTTTTGAACAAAATTTATAAAATTCAGACCGATATAATCTAATCTAAATTATTTCTGCTGGAAATCAAATAACTAAACCTGTATTTAACCAAAAAATGTAAACTTCTCTTAATAAAAAAAAAACTCAATTTACGTGTAACACTACTATATAGCTAACAATCTCTATTACCTCGGATTATAATAATTAATTAGAAATTAATGTATAATAATTAAAAGTATTAAAACCAGGAAAAATAACAGGTTATGTTTACTGTACTACTAGAGGTAGCTTGCCATTGCAAAAAGTGTGGCTGAGGGACAGACAGTATCTCAGACTTGCTGTCTCACTCTAGCACGCCGCGATTGGTTGGAGCATTCATTTCCAACCAATCGTGACGTGCTAGAGTGAGACAGCATGTACTGAGGTACTGTCTGTTTCTCTCGCACACTCAGCCACAATTTTCGCAACGGCATGCCTCCAGTAGTATATGCTCGAAGGATCCGCCATATTCTTAGCGACTTTTCCTAAAAATTGCCATATGGAATTCATTCATAAATCATTTAAGATTCCCTACTGATTGATTAGTATACTGTGGGTTGAAGATAGGCAGTTGACGTGAGAACAGTGTGCAGATAGGTAAAGATGTTTTAAAATCTTATGAGCTTTGACCTTCATATGCGCAGAAACATAATTCCGACCGTCGCCTAAATTATTCTACGTCCTAAAAACATTACACCTATTATTCACATTCTCTCTCGAGCACTAGAGTAAACAAGCCTTTGATCCGATTACAAATATCATAATAAAATTCCCTATTCTTTATTGTTTTAATTTAAACAATAAAAATATATATATATAACGAACGTTCGCCAGTTGACTTTATTGATGCCCGAGCGCCTTAGTTCATTTCTACTTGTAATGATGCACATGGTCTAGTTCTGAGTCAATGTTTTCACAACGTGCTTATTAGAAGAATTATGGGGATACGCCACGCCTTTCGCGCATTTCGCGGCTCATGAGATATTAAAAGACCTCTAGCAAGACGATCGGCGGGCAGTGTGTCAAAGTAGTGAAAAATGTGAGTGTTTGGCCGGTGTTGGTTGGCAGGTAATATACTTTAGGTACTTTGTTGTTGGTTGTTCTATGTGATCTTATGATTGTGATGGTTATGGATGTTTCATGATAGTGATTCTTTGTATGTTTAGCTTCCATTGCTTTGTTCTCAGGGGGGTATGTTTTTCTGGGGTAAAATTGTTATAGTTGTTCTTGGAGATTGCTCATTATTTATTTCATGTTAATGTATATATATTGTCGTGGCTGCCAGACATTGCAATGGCGACTTCTTTGTTTCACATCTAACTTGTTTTTGTCATGATTGCGTTGTTCGAGAAACATGGATGTTTCATGATGGTGATTCTGTGTATGTTTAGCCTTTATTGTTTTGCGCTCAGGGGCGTATATTTCTCTGGGATAAAATTGTTACAGTTGTTATTGGGGATTGCTCATTATTTGTTGCATGTTGGAATATGTATATATTGTCGTGACTGCCCAGATATTGCGTTAACTTCTTTGTTTCACATTTGACTTGTTTTGTCATGATTGCGTTGTTCTTTGATTTCTTGTGCTCACTTTATGTCAAGACGCATGTAAGGGCCTTGTTGAATTCACTAACATTTTCGCCCGTGAGGAACGAATCTGAAAAAAAAGAATAATTAAATACAAAAAAAGAATTGCTAACAGATCTTTCGAAATCTCAACTATAGCTGGATTGCTTCCCGCCTGGACTCCAGTACTTTCCGGCCCTGCCGGCTAACTAACACCAAACCTCTTCAGTTTTACTTGGAAGTGTGAATGTCTAATATGAGTGAGATGACATTTAGTGACGCATTAAATGGGACAAGTCTTAATTATCATTAGCAAAGGTTCTTAATTTATACTTTTGGTTAGCGGTTGTTTTGTATTTATATTTGGGTGGTAAGAGCAACGATCGTGGGTTTCTCTGCTCTTCATGCTCTTTCCCCACAGGAGCTCTAGGTGAGCCTGGCACTCTCATTTTATGTTAAATGGTTGTTAATGTTTTTGTTGTTCTTTCTATTTGTCACATGTTTAATTTGAATATTGTTGTACGTAAATAATAAATGTTAGGTGTATTTACTCTGCTTTTGTTTTATAAAATTAAACCATACATCCCCTCAAAAAAAGTTAGTAGCCAGCGCCTTCCGGTCAATTAAAAAAATAGATACACACAACGTAGGTATTCCTTATGACGATCACATGTTTTTGGCCACAACTACGTTTATATTATTTGTTTTTTCAATCGAACCTAGGGTTGTTATACTACAGTATTGATGTGTAATTTGTATGTAATATGTTTGTTTAAATGTTTATATTGTAATGTTGGTTGTCTATTTTTCCTTGGCTAGCTATAGACCTTAATATTTCTTGCTACTTATTTTTCTAACTCATATTACTACTATTTAATAAAACTATGCCATTTTAGCTTTCGTTTGATATATGTCACNATGTAATATGTTTGTTTAAATGTTTATATTGTAATGTTGGTTGTCTATTTTTCCTTGGCTAGCTATAGACCTTAATATTTCTTGCTACTTATTTTTCTAACTCATATTACTACTATTTAATAAAACTATGCCATTTTAGCTTTCGTTTGATATATGTCACTTGCGATTTCTAATTAATTTTAATTATGTTTTTCCAATAACACCTTTGGCATGTCCTCTATTTGACGAAAATGTTAATGGTTATATGAATACGCATATTTATTCATCCACCTCTACCACTTATAAAACCCACCCATCCACCCGTCTATCCATCTACTTTTTGTACTGAGAGATGAGATAACAGCTTAGAAGATTGAGAATGCAATAAAACTTGTAGAATACTCTACTTTCTAAACAAATTAATACGATATCTATAAATCATTCTTATTTTTGTTGCTATAACGTGTTCTCTTTTCTTCAAAGGATCTCTGCAAAGGGTTACGCTTTCGTTTAGTCCCTCTATTTTTCGTTAAAAAAAAAAAACAGTGTATTCTAGCCAATATGTAATAAGAATGCATTTTTGGAAAGACCTTAGTAGTCTATCAAAATAGTATTGAGCTAAATTTGAAACAGCTTGGAATAAAAAAGTAAATATAGCAATGTTTTTGGGTTTTCTCTGTTGCTTTTGGTAAAGCCTCCATGGGCAAATTCTTTAAAAAATTGGTTCCAAATATCATGTCACTGTCCACTTAAACTAACATGTACTTTTAAGATAACCCCATTAAGAATATAAATATAAGGGATTAACGTACTGAAATACTAGGTATTAGGGGTGTAACGTTTTTAACAAAATGTTTATAGAGCTGAGATCTGGTGATTTTGGTGACCATACTCTCCTGTTCATTAAATAAATACCATTTTTAAAGTAAATAATAAAGTTTTTTACAATATCCCTGAAACTGTTAGAACAAATTTCAATTTCTGAGTAGGTAAATTTTAAACATTTCGAATTTCTTGATATTTCTTGTTATTTAAAAAAAATTAAAGTGGTGACACGCGAGGGTGATATTTTTACATAAAATAAAAAAACAAAATAATATTATAGTAATAAATAATAATTATTTTTATTTCCGTGATTACAGTCATATATTCTTTAATTCATTGCAGATAACGAATTATTACGACATGGCATTACAATATTCAGATTGGTTTCCCATACTAGGACCGCTGGACAAAAAGTTTCTATCATCATGATAATTCCTAAATCTTTCTTCTCAGAAAGCACGCTTTACAACTTTAAAAACTTAACAAATATAAATAAGCAAACAAGGTTATATGATTGTATCTAGATCTACGAGATCTGAAATTTAGTAATTTGAGATGAAGTTACGTAATAGAGCGCCTTCCCATTCTTCCTTCCTTGAGTGGTTTATAATATTATTATTTCAATTTCACTTGATGTTATTTTTTAAAATAGAGGATATTTTAAAAATTGTGAAACATTGAACAGTTATGTGGCTCATATTATTATGTCTACTTACTTATTGTTTAGGAAACACAAATTTAAGCACCATGAAATTTTTGGATGTAGTAGGGGTGGATGATA
Organism: Anoplophora glabripennis; assembly: GCF_000390285.2. Lineage (NCBI taxonomy): Eukaryota > Metazoa > Arthropoda > Insecta > Coleoptera > Cerambycidae > Anoplophora > Anoplophora glabripennis. The sequence goes on along the minus strand of NW_019416408.1, from coordinate 230,991 downwards.
TTTTTCTTGAATCTGCACTAGAAAGTAACCCACGTATAGCACAAAAAGGTCTATGTATCATAATGGATGCTGCTGACTATCCATGGAAAATGTTGAAATGGTCAACACCCGAAAATACTAAGTTATGTGTTAGAAAAATGATGGCGCAGCCTTTTAATAATTATAGATTCCATATAGTTAATATATCAATGGTAGTACATGTTGCAAAAGAAATCATTTGGCCATTCTTACCAGCATACATTAAGGAAATGGTTAGTGACACAAAACGGTATATTTTTATTTAAGTCGACCTAATAACTATGTACACCAAAATCCAACAATGTTCAAATGAATTTTACCTTTTGCATTATAAATTTCTTTGAAAGAAATTAAATAAAAGAAATACGTTTTTAAATAATTAGGTGAAAATTTACATAATTCATAAACTTTTGTATTCACCACAAAACTTCAGGTTTCAGAATTGTAACCCAATCCCTGTTTTTTTATTAACAGCCGCTGTAGACGAATAGGTAGCTAGGGGAGGGGCCAGGGATGTACACGGCTCACCCCGGAAAGTCCGGTGCCCACCCCAGAAAAAAGATCCCTTTCTCATATTGATAAGTCGACCTTTTTTTATATTGGTACGTCGCTGATTGCGTGAGCCTTTTTTTAGAGGCCTCCATAGAGTCGTAGTCCTAGGCCCACCCAAGCAAAAATCCTAGCTACGCCCATGGTAGGTTAGGTAGATTAAGAGCATAGGCGTAGCTACAATTTTTGCATGGGATGGGCCCAGGCTGCAAGCTCTATGATGACCTATAAAAAAAACTCCCGCAATAGGCGACTTCATTGACTCTAAAAAAAAAAGGTCACGTAGTCACCAACATACGCTAAATTACCGATATAAGAAAAATTATATTAGATCTTTTTTTGGGTGGGCCGTGCGTACACCTAACCCCCCCCCCCCCCCCCCAGCTAGCTGCGCCCATGATCAAGAGAAATACTATTTACAGACTTAAGACAGGATTATATAAGTGTAATAGCAATTTAATTATGCTATTTATGCTATTTAATTTATTTCAACTTTTAACTTTTAGGTTAAATTCCATTTTAACGACTGGAATTCTCTTCATCGATACATTGACAAAAAAGTTCTTCCTCCACATATGGTGGAACCTACAATGTTAATTACAACGAGGTATATGAAAAACTGTATGAAAGGAATGAAGAAATATTAGCATATACGAAATTCCGAAGAGAAGTAGCATTTAGTTGAGAAAACAATTTGTCATAAGTTCTGTGGTTATGGTACATCCATTGCAAGATATTTTTTAAATGATTACTATAACATTCCTCGCATAGTACATAGCAAATATTTGAATCTATAAATATTAAGCCATTAAAATTATATTAATAAAATAATTATATACTTAAATTATTTTATTGAGAAAAGAAAATAGATGAAATACATGCATAATAAAGACATTAAATATTCATGTATTGTATTAATTAATATTGCATGATTGTTATAATAATTGTTGTTCTATATCACTATATTTCTTTACAAAAATGGATAGGAAATATTAAGGGAAAATATAAACGCACTAGATATTCAGGACTTGGTTCACCACCGTTTTTTTAACACTCTCAATGACTTTTAGTTACCTACTACAAGAAAAGGTTATGAGGACTCCATTGTTAGCAGTGGTAATTGCTTTAACACTACTATACTTTAAACAATGTGCTAGTAATATTACCCAGCTTACCACTATGTTTGATCAGGTCAGAATATTTTAAATCAGTAGGTAATTACTGAATCGATGATGAAGTTTCTATGTGAAAATGAGATGAAATCTAACACTCCAGATTGTAAGAATGGTATAAACTAGACCCCAATAATTCTAACCCATAAGTCTACTTCCTACAATTTGCAAAATTATGAAATCAGTAGGTAATTACTGAATCGATGATGGAGTTTCTATGTGAAAATGAGTTAAAATCTAACACTCCAGATTATAAGAATGGTATAAACTAGACCCCAATAATTCTAACCCATAACTACTTCCTACGACCATTTGCAAAATTATGAAATCAGTAGATAATTACTGAATCGATGATGAAGTTTCTATGTGAAAATGAGTTGAAATCTTCAAAATTCACCGACGTTTCGAAGCCAGCTATTAAAACGCTCGAAATTCATATTTTTCATACGAATATATCTAAAACAGACTACAACACTCCTAAGCTCTACAAGCCGTAAAACAATGTTGGACAAACTTTCCAAAATTCACAGATGCTTCAAAATTCTACTCCGAAGCCATTCAACACAACGCCTGAAGACACCCACACGACCGCCGCACCATCCAAACGTCAATGTCAAGACAAATGCAAAAATCATGTACTGATCTTTCCGATAAATTCACCGAACCACCAGGACGATATCGAGTAGGCGTAGTCATAAGAGTAACTAAATAAATAATAATAAATAATATTTAGTTACTTTTATGGGCGTAGTCCCAGTCACCCGCGTCATCGGATGATGACCACGTCCTATGCCAAAGCTTCCCTGAGACCGCCGACGAGAGACGAGGGAAATAAAAAATTTCAGCTCACTTTTGAAATTTGGATGAGTCGACAGTCTCGACACCAAAAGCCGTCTCCCGCATGACCTCCGGGTTGGAATTAAATCTTAGTTTCAGATAAAAAAAAATTCTTAAAATTTGCAGCAAAACGGTTTTAAAATGAAAATATTAGTTTATTAGTTATAAAAGTTGTTTATACAGGGTGTCCCACCACAAACTCCATTGATGGATATCTGATAAACCGCTCAAAGGATTTTTTTGAAATTATGATGGTGTGATACAGATCGTGGGGCCTACCAAGCTAAAATATTTTCAAGGTCATCGTACTTCCGGTTATACCGGAAATAGATACTAACTTTCTTATTTTAAATGGAATCCCTTGTATATTATTGCATTTTTGGAAAGAGCATCTATTTTTAAGTTGAAAACATATAATACACTACAATACTTACGATTGACCGTTTCCGAAATATTTTGATTTTTAAGCAAAAATTGACAGATGCGGACTGTCAGCAAAATTTAGTTTTCCCGGAAAAATAGGTTTATTTTTTTGTGCAAATTAGACATGTTGTAGAGGTAGAGAAAGACCTAATTTATTGAATTTGATATGAAAACTTTACAGTTACAGGGTGGTCAAAAAAAATTTATCGAATATGTTCAGAATATGTGGAAAACTCGAAATTTTTTAATGGAAACCCCTAATTTTTGTAACGTATTCGCATTCTGCACTAAAATTAAGTGTAACTTTGTTAAAGTTTCCCTATACCTAAACCCAGCGAGATCTCGCTCGATTGAACAAGCTGTGTCAAAGCTGCCCGCAGACAAATCCATTTTTAATAACACTTATTGGAACAACTAACATATAAATCTGTATGTCTTTTCCACTTTTATGCCTATGAGATACACTGACATGCCTCGTTTGAAAACTGAGACAAGATTTCAAGTGGAAGTGCATAAGCTGAAAATATTGGAACACTGCAAAATGAAAGCACATTACAATTTTCATGCAGAGGATACGCAAAACTATTTTATCAGATTAACGAGTAGTAAAAATTGTAGTTTGATGGTTTTTTAAATATTTATATTTAATTACATTGTATAATACAATTACAAAACAATACAAAATGTAATAAAGCATAATACATACTACGTAATGGTTTAATAATTTTTTATATACAGAGAAAAATGTATAACACCATTAATTTCAGTGAAAAATCACCATTAAATGAGCAAGTGACATTAATTTAAATTGAAACAAAAGTTAATAACATTCAATTACGTCTTCACATTTAACTGTTACATTCATTTTTTTTATCGTAAAACTTAAATTACAAACTATTTTTTTTTACAAATCTTATATACAAAAGGCAAAAATATCCTACAAATGTATCACTGTAAAATATCAATCATACAGAAAGAAAACCATTTTTACAATAAAAATTGGTGCTTCTATACATAAATCTTAACCTAACAATTTGGATTCCGTCAACAGTTTATTATAAAATTGTAACTCAATGTTCACTCTAACGAAGAGTTTTACCAACAGTTGATTTGTAAACACATATTTTCCTTAAATGCTAAGAAATAAATACTAAATGTCACCACAACCTTCGCTTCAGTAGTAAAATTTAAATTGCTAATTTCTCACAGCGGGCTCTTTGTGTCTTCCCATGCGATCGGCATATTCGTCATCATCTGAAATTAAAATTATTCATTGTATTATCCATCACAATGCAAAATCTTGCTCACTAATTTAACAGTACTGAAAGAGTATAATCAATTCAAATTACAAGTAATGTCTAAATTTAGATAGAAATAACTACTCTGTGAGCTACATGTCCTGACCAGCAATATCTAGTAAACAGCTAGGATATTTCATCAACCGAACCCACCAGACATATACTGGTTTTGGACCGATTAGTCTTCATCAGTATACCAATGGTGAGACAACCGATGAATGTCCAATTGTTTTTGATGACTGAATTATAGACGTAGGGTGAGTATACGAGCCCAGGCTCATAACAGTTCGGCCGGCCAACGTTTTTAATTAAATACTTGAATAAATTACAAATTCTACCAAAATGATGAAAGATTTCCTTAAAACTACCTCACTTGTAATAAAGTATAGACTATCAATTTACTAAATTTAATCACTTTTGACAAAATTCAAATTGAGGAAAACATAGTTAACAAAAATGCAATCCAACCAATGGGTCATTATAGTTCGGCCACTTATCATATCTGCCATGAAACTGATATACTCCATCAAAACAAAACACATACTGAATAATTCAACAAAATATCTGTCATTATTAGTTTTACCCACGTTTTGCTTCAGATTTAACGTAAAATGCCTCGTGGTAAACCTCTAAGTAAAGATTTACGAGTTTCTATTATAAAAGCCCATGAGAAAGGTATTTCGGCCCGCCGAATATCAGTTTCTCATTCAATTCCGCGTTCTACAGTGCAGGATATTATTAATTTATACAGAAGAACCGGCGGAGTCGACCAAAAAGTCAAAACCGGCCGACCATCTACAATTACAGAAGCAAATAAAAGAGCTTTACGCAGAATAGTAAAAACAAATCGGCGGTCCAATACTAAAGAAATAACTGCACTATGGAGGGACAGTATAGCAAAGCCTATTTCAATGTCCACAACGAAAAGAACTATTCGAAAAATAGGATTCAAGTTTTACAAGGTAACTTTTTATCTTTTTTTTCTTGTTTAAATTCTTGGCAATTTTTTATTTTTTTCCAATAGGCAAAAGAAAAACCTCAATTAACAAAACTGCAGAGGAGAAACAGGTTAAAATGGGCACGAGAACATAAAAATTGGACGAATCAACAATGGCACAGCGTAATTTGGAGCGATGAGTCAAAATTTGACGTTTGTGTAGGTGACACACGAAAACGGGTTTTGCGTACACCTTCAGAGGCCTATCATAGCGATTGTTTAGTCAAAAAAGTAAAGTTTCCAGCATCTGTTATTGTCTGGGGTTGCATGTCTGGTAGAGGTGTTGGTAAATTGCATTTTGTTGATGGAATTGTTAACGCGCAGAAGTACAGAGAGGTATTCTGGAAGAGAGTCTGTTACCATCTGTTGAGATGTGTCAAACGGCGGAAGGGCATTTCATATTCCAACAAGACGGTGCACCGTGTCATAGCCCTTTTCCATTGCACTTTTATTAGAATCTATATTAGATATATTTGGAATATTAGATTCCCCCACACATGGTTGCACTCAGTGGAAGAAAGTATACAGCCATATTTTAATTTCCGATACAAAGTTAGTAAATTATATAAATATTTCACCAGTCTCCCCTAATAATTCTGACTCTGCCCCCATATCATTTGTATAACTTTATGCCATCATATAAGAGAATAAAAAACCGCCATACTTAAGAAATGTGCAAAGCCTGCAGTTCTAAGCTCTCCTTGACTATTGGTTTATTGTCTCTGTCTTGCATTAGGAATTTGAGAACAATGTACGTCTAAGATATGTACATACGGAAGATAGAATGCTGGACAATAATTACGTTTTTGATTTACTGCGATGGCATAAAGAGTATAAGCCACGGCCTGGAATTGACATATTAGTACGATATTTTTTTTACAAGAATGATAAGAGGTTTTGAGACCATACTAAAGCATTCCAACTTTATTACAAATTATTTATAACCTTTAGTAAAAATTAAAACGGTATTCTAAAATAAAATTTGTGGTAATTCTTAAGCAAAATAATGAATTATTTTCAAATGCTTATTAAATAAAAGCTTATTATTAATTAATAAGGTATTCAAACAAACCACCTGCTTGAGCTTCACAATACCCTAATCTGTCGTAAAATTCTTGACGAACATTTGACAAAATTTCTGGAGTAACTGATCCTAAAATATTTCTACTATTTCTCTATAATTTTAAGCCGTAATTTGTCCAAATTTGCGGCTCTTTCATGTCGATGTTTGTAGAGAAGTTGCGTTAAATGACCCCATCAAAAAAAAGTCGCAGGGTGTCAGATCTGGAGATCGAGGAGGCCAAGGTATGATACCTCTTGTGGAAATAAGCCTTTCAGGAAAAGTTTGTTCCAAATAACCTTGAACTGGCCTTGCGTTGTGTGCAGGACATCCGTCTTGCTAAAACCAAATTTCCTCAAAATTTACATCCAAGTTTCGTACAGCTGGTACAAGTTACCATCAATAAAAAAGGGACCCATAATATTATCGCCTAAAATGCCAGCCCAAACATTTACTTTTTGAGGGTACTGCGTTCTTAATGGTATACTTAAATGCTTGTTTTCCCGGGATCAATATTGGACCACTGAAGGATTACGACGGGCAAGTACGGAAAAAGATGATTTGTCTGTAACTAAAATCTGCCTAGCAAATTCATTATTTTCATCTATTTTTTCCCTAATGGATTCACAAAACTCCATAGGCCTTATTTGATCACCAGGAATAATTTCTTGAGAAGTTTGTATTTTATAGGCTTTGTAACCATTCTTTTTTAAAATGCAACGAACTGTACGGCTTGGAATATAAAGTTCTTCGGAAATTTGGGAGGAAGAACACGGCTCACTCACTTCCACAAAAGCACACCCACTGAACCTCCTTTTCTCTCCTTGCTTCAGGAATTTGACGAGGTTCCTGATTGCTACATTTCGTTTACCGATTAACACATCCACACTCCTCAAACTTATGAAAAATATTCAAAACAGTTCTAGCAGTGGGGACTGGTTCGTCGGGGTATGAAAATATAAATCGACCAACAACTTCCTCTGCACTTTCTGTACGACAATACCATTTAATAATACTAATTTTTTGTTCGACACTGTACACCATTTTTATTTTGTAATACCGTCCGTCTACCTCTTACCTAAAGTTTGAGTGGAATAATAATAAAAATAAAACTAAACAAACAGCAAAGCGCTTTAGATATTCGGTCATTTCACAAAAAATGCAACAGAGCACATGTGCTCCCACAGCCACCCAATTACGAGAGTCTGAGTTGCAGCCTCGATGATATATGTCATGTCTGACCGCTTCCACCCGAAGTTGATACGGGAGATGCATGTAATTTACCTAGTCTACGCGAAAGACCTGTATATTAACGCACTGACAGCAAAGGTAGCAGCAAAGATTTATACACTTGTGAAAGGACAGGTTTGTTGCAGAAAGTGTAAAGTTGAGAGGAAATAAAAACAATATTTAGTTGAATGTTTTTTGTTTCAACTACATATTTTGCTTGTGTCAATATTAGTTGTTTCTTAACTGTCATCTTTACAATTTCAATATCTTGAATGTGATTTTCAAGTTGTTTTCAGGCGATATGATACCATTTAAACTTAAATCTACAATTTAAGTGCTTGATCTGGAAAATATCTGACATATTAAATCTGTTTCCAAATAAAAATTAGAGTATGTTCAAAACATCATAAGTATCTGAATCCAAAGGATAGAATAGTTGATTAGATAGAATTAAGTTGGATTGTATTAGGATTAGATAAGATGGATTAGACAAGACTTTTCTTCTGATAATTTTCAAAAAAAGTTATTCGACAAAATTCTGTTCATCTCAATAAACAAATTCTTGAACACTCACCATCTTCCTCATTTTCTTCCAATTGAACGTCGTTCTGCAAATCTTTGTAGTCAGGCTGATCTTGGTCATAAATTTTCCTCTCCTTGTCTCCAACTCCTAATGCATCAATATGATTTTTCTCAAAATGTTGCTTTTCAACATTTTTCACATGGTCATTATCTCCAAAAGCTAATCCTTCCAAACCATTCTGGCCTAGTGGTGCGTCAAACACTTCATGTGCTCCATTTTCTTTGTCTATATCTTCTTTACCTGCAAATTAACAAATTTAAGATAAATTTACAAAATAATACATGGTTATTAAATCCAACTTATTTTATTTTTATATCACAATTTTCAGGTTTAGCATACATTTATTCAAATTCATAAATTACTCAATACCAAAATTTATTCGATACTGTCCATCTCTAGTTTTCATGCCTAAATGCGGTTGCTATGCCTCTAAATTTCACTGTTTTGAAAACCCTTTGCAACTCTGAATAAACCAGAGGGACGGACTCTTTCAACAATAAATTTTACTGTTGTGACCACTTTAAAATTGTTTCTGACAAATGCAATTTCTTTATCACTGTAATTGTTCCATTTCTCCGGATTACTGAATTATGTCTATAGTTTAGGTGAACTACACAATAATAATCCACCTAATGAGATATGACACCAGGATGCTGGGCAAGCAAAAACAAATGACCAATGTTAACTCAGCAATTAAGATAAATTACATATTAATTTTTACCGAGATTGAAATTGAATTTGTACAATGCATATCATGTTTTAATAACCTTAATTCTGTAGTAAAATTTTATTAGTGTTTAATGACAGTAGGATGTTTAAGGAACTTTATTATTAAATTATTTTGTGGCAAAAAATATGTAAGTATACAAACCAAGAAATATTAAATTTGACAATTAATTGTAGCTCCCAAAAAAAAATCTGTTTTTGTGCTTCTAAAGGTCAAAGGTTCTAAAAAAAAATTACTTTTTGATCACCTCACTTTCATACACCATAATTTTTAAAAACAATTTTAAATATAAATCCTATAACTTTTATTAAAATATTTTTTTGGTTATTTGGATAATAAAAACGCTATTATACTTTGCCACTCTATACCACAAAATATTACTCACCAGTCTTTTCAACGGCAACTTCATTGGCACTTTCTTTAACATTCTGATATCTGTTATTCACAATTTCAGGTTGTTCATTCTGACCATTGTCTTCTTTTTTGTCAGGATCAGGTACTACACCTTCAGGCAACGCTTGGTTGTAATTATTTTTAATTAGTGTTTCTGGAGTAACCGTAGGTCGTAAAAGTGGTCTTGCAGCATTCAGACTTCCTTGAGACGGTTTTAGTCCAGACCTTGTAGTAGATTTTGAAACAGGACTAACGAAATCGTTAGAGTTTGGCACTGCCAGCACACTTTTTTCTTGTTTATCGACAGGTGGCATATTTAAAACATTTGCATCAGATGGTTTACCTTCCGCATTTGGAATTTGATACAGGGAAGAGTCTGTTTTAGAGACTACCATACCATTAAAGTTTTTTGGTGAGGAAACTTCTTGTTTTGGTTCTTGAAGGGTGTCATATAGTGGACACTTTTCCTACAATTTAAACAGGTATATTAACAGGTAACTTGTTTTTTTGCTTTTTGTTACCTTCAGATTGTTTATATCTCTCTTTAACTCATTATTTTCTTTAATTAAATGATTAACATTACTTTCATTTTCATTTTTGTTCACTTGGTTCTCATTTAGTTGCTTCTCTACATTTTGTTTTTCAATTTGCAACTCTACATATTGCGTCTAAAATATATCAATATAAATAATACTGTTAATTAATTTTTGTCACTTACTTTTAGATGTTCTTTAGATGCTTCTACTTTCTTAAGTTCCTCTTTGATTTCCTTTAACTTCAACTGCAAATCATTAATATCTTCTAATTGTTTTTGTTGAGTTTTGGTACATTCTTCTTTAAAATCTTCATGTTGGGTCTAGAATTTACACATATATTAAAACACCTGATATTTTCTATGCAAAAAAAAGAAATAGAAATTTACTATCACATTTTAACTTTCACTTTTACATATCTCCTTGACCTGTATCTTCCCTGCATATTTTCATCTGAAGCTAGTATAAAATAATTTAAATTATATGTAAAAATTAATAAAAACAAGCTATTATATGATTTCAAAGTTAATATGTTTGATGGCTTACCTGCAACAGATTAAAATGCTGTTGTAATGAATTTAATTTAAGCTTAGCGTCACTGGATGATTTGTCATTTTTATTTCTCTCTTCATTCAACTTATTTTCTAAATTTGTTTTAGTTTGTTGATGCTCTGCTTTTTCAGTCTTTAAACTCTTTTCAAGACGCTGCTTGTAATCGGATATTACTGCAAAAGAATGAAAAATTTTATTCGAAACAATAAACATTTCTTGCAATCTAACCTTGTAATTGTGTAGATAAATTCTCTTCCTGTTGATGACATATTTCATTAGATTTTCTAACATCATCTAATTGTGAAAGTGTATTGTTGTAGCATGCTATTATCCCTGTTATTATTAATATTGCACACACATATAAAAATATTTTGGCTCTAGTGCCACGTATTACTCGGGAAGTTGTCATTACATTTATTTAATAACAACCATTCACTATTTTATTCACAACTAATAACATCTAAAACGTTTGCTGTAGTAGATGTAGATGTTGACAATTCACTTCCCATAAAAAATGTTTATTATTGAAAAATTGACATTCACATTCTAAATTAAGAGTTTCTACATTATCGACAAGACAATTACTATAATTACCACACCACAAAAAACATATTAATATTTTTAGATGGTACCACTGATGTTATGGCACGTTTGCAGTTTTACACTGGTATCATACAAATGTAAAATACCTATTACACTTGGTCGCACATCAAATTTCATAAGTATAAATCGCATTAAATTAAAATGTACCAACTACATACTAATACTTAAATAGCTTTTATTTTTTAATTAAAATTAATAAATTAAACTACATTATGGTAATTTTAATAATAAATTTACATATAATAAAATGGGGGGATATAGTTTAAAAAATATATTTCATGTTCACAATTGGTGAGACTTTAAAAAATGCCCTGATAATGCCTCATCTGAATAACCCGCCATTTCTTGTGGGATTACTGCGCTTTCTTCTACTCCTGTGCATGGTCTACACATGCATTCTAACGGAGCTTTAGTCGTTACCTTAAAGCAGAAAATGTTCCTTGTTAAAAATTGCTTTTGTTTTTGTTTAATTAAACATTTAATTCTTGGCACAAGAGTCTAGAGACATCTAAATTCACTTTGCTTTGAGGCTCTCGTGACGTAAGCCCTTATACAGAGAGATCTAGAATAATTGAAGCGTCTGTGGAACGCAGCGTGGTTCTAACATCATCTTTTACTCTTTAGCGTTTGAATTAATCTGGGCTTTAGCATATAAAAATAAAAATCTGTTTTCTGTTTTAGTATTGACAGGGACAGACACAGGCTGCGATCTCCAAACACTTCAATTCTATTATATGTTTTGTGACTTCAATCATTCTGGATTTCTCTGTACAATAAAAAGGTGTTAAAAATAATAAAATATTCCCTAAAATCATTTTTAAGCGTTAAGGTTACGTCAAATGTCTTAAGATGTTTAAGTCCTACGATATCCATTCTGTAACGGCATGAAGATGAAGTTGTTCAGTAAACCACAAAGCATAAAGCTTACTCCAAGATAAATAATTTACAAATCCTAATCCAAAATCGAACGCAATTATTTCATGATGGATAATGCATAATTATCTGTTAACTTTATGCACTTTGTTTTATTTATCATTTCAATGTAAAGCCAATCAGAGATTAGAATTTTTTAAACAAACCAATAATAACATTGATGAAATTGCTGGCGTAATGATGATTAAAGACACCGTCAACCGCCATTGCCACTGCAGTCCCTGGCCACTGCAGTCACTGCACAGAATCAGAATATTTTGACAGTTGCAGTTTCTGGTTGTGGTTATTATAATTAATGGATTACTGAGTTCTATTGTATTTAATGATAAAGGATAATTAACTTTGAACGGTTAATAACTAATTTATTGCAAAAGAGAACGGCGAGAAGGTAAGCAATTTAGGTTAAAGAAAGTAGGTATCGCATTTAGCTAATTGTAAGCTTTGTTTTGGTCGAACTGCAATTTTTAAAACAAACCTTTATGAACTTTCTTTCTCCCGGTTTTGCTTTTGGACAAAATAACGACACAGAAGCTTCTCTCTCCCCAGATTCCTGACAACACATGCATGATCTTTCCATTTGCCATATCTTGCTCCCTGACACCTAAAAAAAAACAATGGATGCATTACCTAGCGTTATTTTTGCACCAAAACTATTGACTAAATATTAAGCCATACCTGTAAGTAAGATGCACATCTTCCGATGCATGCAAAACTCGGTATTGGTTTTGGAACACAACCAGGATACTGTAAAACGTGTATTACTGGCGTAACCTGGCATTCATCTACACTGCTTGCTGCTTCAGCTTGTAAATTTTTAATATTCGTTAATCTTGGGTCCATGGACATGGTTGCAATAATTACGAATAATGTACCCAGTTTCCATACTTTCGTTAAAACTGAAATAAATTTAAACGATATAAGTATTGTAAATTAAAAACATTTTGAAAAGGTTCTGTTGAAAAAATTTTAAATTGTGCTATGAAAAAATTGTGCTTTTAAACGTAAAATAATGTACTAAGAAAAAGCAAGTAGTCAAAATAATACAATAGTTCTTAAATAATTTATCTAGTATAGTCCGATTTTTTACAGGTTTAACAAATACTAAGCCATGAGTATATCTTTGTTTTATTGAGAATAACATTCATGAATTATTTTATTTCAATATCTTTACCACTTATCTATTATTACATCACATGTACAATAATCGAATAATTTAGATATCTGTGTCACAATTTTTTTACTGCTTACATTATCTAAATTCAAGAATATTTTTTAAAACAATAAAATCACTTTAACACAGTAATTAAATGATCTACCTAAATTTGCAACTTGTGGTAACATTCCAATATTAGGATATTTTCACACCAGCTACTCTCCTAAGACTGTTGATTTTTTGCCAATGTATCCTTTTATAAAATCTCCCCTGACGGTAGTTTTGATATTAAGAGGGTTTACTGGCGTTTTGCTTTCTTGTACGAGTATGATATTCTACTGCTTGTTTTTTCAAGGGTATTATATGTGAATTTCATGTTTTGTAATAGCTCTCAGCCACCCCTCTGTTCACAGAGTGTGTCTACTCTCATTTGGACCTATAACTCTTGTTACATAGTAGGTGGTGGTTACGGGACATGAACTTGTTATGTGTTATCGAGTAAATAATGGCCTGTTTTGTGGATATATATGTATATTTTCTGATTGTTAACACTGATGATAAGTAGGTATCGTTTAGCAGGAAATAAAGTTGAAGATATTTTTGTGGCAAAAATATAGTAAATTTCTGTGAATGTTGTGTTATTTCTTAAAATAGAAATAATACCTACATATAAACGTTACATGATAAGTAAGAATCTTGTTATCAAAACTATAAAACTTAATTTTCTTTATCTCTTATGCAAATAAGATGTGGGAATTTAGTTAGGAGTTGCCACAAATGTCAGCTTAACCGAAAACTATACGTTTTGCTATCATTCTTCGAACTTGATTTTGAATTCAAATTGTTCAGGTTTACTAAAAATTATATTCGACAAAAAGTTAGTAGAATTTCAAATCTTTCAATTCACAAAGCGATTACACATAGGTATCTATATGAAAATTAGATATGTTACTAAATGAATAAATATTTAGTTGTTTTATTTTATGAATATTATATTATACTATAGTATTATTTTTTAGTTTTTATATATGCAACTTTTTTATTTGCAAAAATTTTTGTTTTTTATCATGATCGATATAAAATTATTATATAATTAATCGCTTTTCTTCATGCAAAAATTAAATAATTTGAAATAATATTTCTTCGAGTCATCATTGACTCAATGAAAAATAAATTTGTTACTGGATTAGATTTCACCTAATCTTTTACTTGTAAATTTATGGGAAAATGTTATTCTTTATAAAAATACATGTTTGTAAATTTTGTTTTAAATGGGCCAATATGTACTGGGTGTCTTCTACAAAGAAATGATCAGAAATATATAGAAGCATACAGTTTCAACATTTAATATGTACAGGGTATTCACATATCATCTTAATCGAAGGTGTAGTGACAAAAAAAAATTTAAACTGAAATTTTTGCCGTTTGCGAAGCATAATTAAAAACTAATATGTTACATAGTTTTGTTAATAAAATATTAAAAAATTGCGACAAAAACAAAAATTTTTTTCTGGGTAGCTAAAAGTTACCATTTCAGATAAACATTAAAAAAAAATTATGAACAAAAGTTATTCATAATTAAAATTTATTTTACCGAGTTTAAAGATAATCAGCCTACTTCCATGTTTTTATGTTTCCATAAAGTATCTTTCAACTAAACTATAACTATAAACTGCATTCTTCTAGGATAGTAGCCAAATGCAGAATTACTGAATGTGCCGGTGTAATGAAGTGCCGGTTATAGAGATTATACTGTATTTCTAATAATTTCTTAATAGGGACACCCTATATTCAGGGTGGGCCAATGGAAACTTTCCACCCCAATTTTTTTGGTTTAAAATAAAAATTTGGGAAAACGCTTGGACACATCGACTTTTGATTTGAGGGGGAACTATTTTTCAGTTTTTTTCATCCCTGTAGCTTTAACCACCTAGCTGGGGAGAGAACAACCCCCCAAATTTGAATAGGGGATAGGGGTCGTGCCATACCTCTTTTTAAAGGTCTCATCGAGTACTTTATGACCCTACAATTTCGCCTCATTATTTTTATCCGTAACGAAATGACAGCTTGTCAAAATAAAAATAAATAAAATACTTGTGTTTTGTAAACTGTAGACTTCAAATGGCCCCAGAGAAAGAAGTCTAGATAGGAAAGATCAGAGGACCTTGCAGGCCACTCAATAGATCCTCTACGGCCAATCCAATAACCTCTAAAATCTTCGTTGAGGAATTGCCGAACGGGGGCTGCATAATGGGCTAGAGCCCCATCTCGTTGAAAAAACACTTCATGTTGTAACACGTTATTATCTTCGGTAATGACCTCCCTTATTCTAGGAAAAATATTGTCTTGAAACAAAGTACGATACATCACAGCCAGCTTCTCTTCAAGTTCTGCAAGAACGCATAACTGTAGAATGTCAAAGGATAACTGCTGATATGTTGCAAAATGTTAGAGAAGAGATAGAGAATCGATTTTATTATTGCATGGATGTTAATGACGGACATTTTGAACAGTTTGTTAGATAAAGTTCACGTGTAGACCTAATTAATAAATTAATATTTTAATTTATTTTTGTTTTGACAAGCTGTCATTTCGTTACGGATAAAAATAATGAGGCGAAATTGTAGGGTCATAAAGAACTTGATGAGATCTTTAAAATGAGGTATGGCGCGACCCCTATCCCCTATTCAAATTCGGGGGGTTGTTCTCTCCCCAGCCAGGGGGTTAAAGCTACAGTGATGAAAAAAACTGAAAAATAGTTCCCCCTCAAATCAAAAGTCGACGTGTCCGAGCGTTTTCCCAGATTTTTATTTTAAACCAAAAAAATCAGGGTGAAAAGTTTCCATTGGCCCACCCTGTATGTTAGCCCACCTAAAATTAGATTTTTCCACATTTGAACAGGGGCAGGATTTTTTAACACATATATTTTTTCACAAAATGGGAGATACAAAAAGTATTCCCTCTTTTCAGCTCCATTCTTGGATAAATTAGTTGCATGATATATTGCTACGCAACTGATATTATTCAGTTTTAAATATGAGTAAATTATTTTGATAAATTATTACCACAAACTGTTTTATTACGTATTTCATAAAGTTTTACAACTAAATCATTGCAAAATCAAATATTTTGAGCTAATCAGCTAAAAATTGATAAGAATTAATATTTTAATCATTAATGTTCGATATGAAATACAACAGTATATCTAAAAGCAGAGCATTGAACGTTTGAGTTTTGTCTGTATTCTGTGTTGTATAGTAGTCACGTTATTTTCTTTTACATTTTATCATCAAACTGGTTCTAATTATTTACTTTATGTTACCTTAATTAGCATACTGAGAAATATCCATCTCTGCTTTAAGTGGGTTTCAAACAAAATATGTTACTCAAATAAATGGACAGATCCAAAAGTAAATCGTCAAAGAAATTGAAGGGGAAACAAGTAAAGAGAACAAACTCAAAGGACAATTTTACCTATCAGGAGCTCGAGGCAAGATACGAGAAATTACGTAAGGAAAACTCAGAGTTGGACAAGAAAATAGCAGAGTTTGAAGCAAAAGGTGTAAGTACAGATTTGGAGCCTCAAATGCAAGCCTTACATGAGTACAACGAAACGAAGGACATGACCCAGACGGTTCTTGGGTACTTGGCTGATGCTGAACATATTACAGTTGCTGAACTTCACAGACGCTACAATTTGCCTTTGGAATAATTTACATTGGTGAGTTTACAAATTATTTACATGCAGGGTTTCCGATCTGACGTGGATCATTCCTGTCACCTTTTAATGTATCGTACGATTCTGATGATTATTTTTGTAAGGGTGAACCTTAAATACAGTTTATTGTGTAGAATACTTATTTAATGTATTAATAGGATCTGAGAAAATTATAATTTTCAAATATGTGCTTTTTAGTACTATCAAGACACTGAATTAAAAATAAAAAACAGGATTTTAGGCATCATAAAAAAATTAGTAAATCAATTAACCTTGTAACCTCAGAGTTTTATAGGGTACTATGTTGTCAGATTTTTCATAAAAAAAACTTAATATGATTTCATGAAAAATTACACCTCAAAAAGTGTCATGGCTTTCCCACGTACTGTTGATATAAAAAATAATCATTGAAATCGTATGACATACTAAAATTTGACAGGGGCGTTCCAGATCATATTTGACCACCTTGTATGTATATATTATTTACTGTTAACAATGTTTGTTTTTTTTATTAATGCTCAAATATATTTTTTTATGAATTTTGTTCTCAACCACTTGATTTATTTTTTATATGTATATATTTTTTCTTAGCAGCTTTTAGTTGTTGTGGTTTATAGTTCGAACCAATTGCTAATTGGAAGTACATTTTATAAGGATTTAGGAACGTCATTGACCAATTGATACTTTCTTGATATATGTACTTTGTTGGTTAAAAAAATTTGAAAAGTTCTAATAACATAAATTTATCCTGCCAAAAAAGTCAAATAAACAATTTTGTTTTTTAATAATTAAATATTTCAATCTTTGTGGTTTGATTGGCATATACAGGGTGTCCAGATTTATATGTGTACAACCATTAACATAATAAGTACAAAACAAATTATACCAAATATTTTTTATTAAGAACACACATATTTGGAAATCGTCAGCTTGCTTTTTAGAGACCAACTCTGTGTGTGTTTAAATAATGTTTTAAATTTTTCATTGATACAACTGAATGCTTCAATAGACTATGTGTTTGAAAATGGAAATTTTGTTTTGTTTAATTTTTGAAATGTATTTAAATGTGCTGCAAAAATAAAAAGAAGCTATATTAACACCCCTTTATTGGTTTTTGCAAAATATATCTATACAAGTTCTTATCACACTACAAGCCTAAAGAAGTAATTTACAACCAAAATTATTTTATAATGGTTAGCTATGCAGGATTATCGGCTAAAATCTCCACATTTATAACATTTGCAGTCAGATGGTTCCCTCAGTTTTACATCCATCGAATTTGTACCTTCATTGGTTAGCCTTACGCCATCTGGGTCGTAACAGTGAGACAGTGTTATTATTCTTTCTCTGAGGAAGCTCTCCCTACAGCAGTAACATTCCTAAAACACAAAAAGTTAAAAGGTATTAAAGAAAAACATTTTTGTCGAGTATCAGAAATTTTCTGTTACTTTAATAATTATTGTATTTTTATATTCACAGAAAATTTTATTGTGCGGTGTGGGAGAAAATTAGGAAATATTCGACTTATTTTTCTTTTTCTTTTTTCTTGGACTTGTTGATTCTGCATTTTAAAAAGAAACTTTTTCACGTTTCTTTTTCCACATTTGACTATTTTTGAGTGGCAATGATATCAGAATTTTTTTTTATTTAGAATCCAATAATTTTCAACTAATTTGTTAGAACATGACGTTTTGTATTCAGCAACATATAATTATAAGTATTTTATTTACTAAATTTCCAGAGATTAAAAATAGAAATTGATGATTTGTTGAAATATGTGAACCAACATTTTCTCAAAAATGTGCTGGTTTAGGTTAATATCAGTGCAATTGATGTAATGCAAAAAGCAGGTTAATAACTTTAAAAATTTTAACTATATATGATATTATAATTAATAAATAAAGTTTATAATTGTATGTTGATGACTTCGGGCTCTGGCAGAAAATGATAGAATGAAAACGATAGAATTTCAAAAAAATTGTCATCATGAACAAACAATTAAACACGGAAAAGGTACATGAAAATGTGCTTTTTTAAAATGTAAAATCTGCATCTCTTAGGAAATGTCATGCAACTCATTCATTTCAAAAATAATTAATTTGTTCCGTACTTTTACTTTCACTGCAAAATATAAAATTGACCCTTTGCTATTTGTGATTATAATGTTTAGTTATCGTTTCAATTTTAGATATTTAGTCTTCGTAAATGAAAATCATATTTCTAAAAGTTATCTTGTTTATATTTTGCATCGACAACTTTGATACCTTTAAAAATCCAGTTGGAGTTATAACTGATGGTTGGACTTGACTTTTACAAGAACCCTCACATTTATTGACTGCTACTTCCCCATTGCAAGTCCTCTGTAACCTACCCAATTCGTCGTATTCCTCTGTAAAAGTATTATTGTAATGATTTGCTAAACTGAAAGATGAAAAAAGCAGAACAACAAATTATTTAATATCAAAATGATATTTTTTTACCTTTCGTTAAATGTATTTCAGATGGAAGTGTCTCACATGTCTCGTCCGACATATCTGAAACACAGTAAATATAAGAGAAACACAAAAGGCTAACCAAAAATGTGTACAACATCTCAGTGGCTTGAGTGGAAATTAACTGCTTCAATTTCCATCTTACTCCCTTTTATATCTTATGCAGTGGAATCAAGTTTTGAGCAAGTTTGTTGATATACACACCCTTATTTTCTTGTATGTAATAGTTTGCTTTGAATAGTTCTGAAATTATTTTCTATATCAAGAGCACTGCAGGACTAGGATAGGATTTTATGTCGGCAACAAATGTTTAATAATGAACTTGTGCGTTAATTTACTAAATTAACGGGTATTGACCCCAAACATGAGGGGAGCCACCTGGGGTGGTAACAAGCTATGTGTTTTATGCTAAAATGTGCTACATCGCACTAAGTATCAAGTGAAAAAGCAAGGATTTGAATATCTGGCTAGATTAAAGGATATGTTTTGAATTTGTGTATGTGCCTATAAATTTTAATTAACTGATAATATTGCTCTCTGTTTTTTTTTTTAAATTTATTTTGGCTTATTTCTTTTTATAGCTGAAATTTGCAAAAATATGTGTTTGGTTTCAGGCTTTTTACAGTTTGATTTACTTAGATCTTTAGTAATAATGTCGGACACTTCCGAAGAAACTGTCAAATCTGAACGTTCTAATGATAAGGAAGACAGCACATGCCGAGATTTTGCTCGTGGCCTCTGCGATAGGAAATTTTGTAAATATAAACATGAAACTGACAGTAGGACACTAAATTTCTGCCATGACTATCAAAATAATATCTGCCCCAGGCCTCATTGCAAGTGAGTTATTTTTATATATTTCTTCTTAAGTATTTCCTCTTTGTATTTTTTTTTCTAGATTCATCCATTGCACTCCAGAAGAAGTAGATGAATACAAAAGGACCGGAGAGATGTCGAATCAAATTCTGGCAGAGGCAACTCGAAAGAATCAATTACCGGGAACACCCCCTATCTGTAATCAGTTCAAAAAAGGTCTGTGTCGCAGAACGTTTTGTAAATTCCGGCATCTGTCGAAAGAACAGGAGGAGACGGAGATATTGGAGTTAATCCAGAACAATACCCAAAGAAAGCATACCAATTTACTGAGGAATAATGTCAATGAGTCTCATTTTGTTACTGTAGAATCAGTTAATGGAGTTAATGGTAAGTTAATACATACATTATTAAAAGTTAAAATTTCAACAAACCCAAAACTGCAATC
The DNA here is from genome assembly GCF_000390285.2 of Anoplophora glabripennis. Taxonomy (NCBI): domain Eukaryota; kingdom Metazoa; phylum Arthropoda; class Insecta; order Coleoptera; family Cerambycidae; genus Anoplophora; species Anoplophora glabripennis. The sequence continues at coordinate 210,459 of NW_019416408.1, read as the reverse complement.
TTGAACATGATTTTTGTAAAAACAAAAATTCATTCATTTTATAGGATATTTTATTTGCATCTTACATGTACATAGATTTGAAAAATTTATAGCTGAGAAAATGTAATTTCTTTATTAACTTCTAACTTTTAACAACTCAAATTTTTTATTGCCATCTCTCATGTTTCACTATTAGTCGATTATTATTTTGCGAATTATACAATGAATTAATAGGAATACATTTTATTTATTAAAAAATAATAATTTTGGTTTGAATGACACAAGCACAATATCCTTGGTATACTTTGCAATTTTTTGGATTATGAGAAAAATGAGAAAATTAATCAGGATTAAAAAAAAAACATGAAATTCTAACATTTTTTCTGATTTTTTTTTGTAGTGAAACAAAACCAATAAAACAAATAGGTATGATGTCAATTTTGTATTTTTTTCAATTTTTTGTACTGCTTTGCTGGAAAGGTATTATGATATAAAGCACCAAGTTATAATTTACTTTATTTGCATATTTGTGCTAAAATAAGTTAATCATAAAAATTAAAAAAGACCCATTATATATATTTTTTGTAATATGTATTTTTTTGTTACTATTCTGCTAATTTCAACATTCCAGGTTTTTTTTTGTAAAGATATATTTACTTCTGACTAATACAACTATAGTAGAATCGTATTCGATGCAAAGTAGAGCAAAAAGTTGTCGGTCTTTTATCAAAGGAAAATTGTGTCATTATTTTTAGGAGGCGTAAGATGAACCATTTCAAATTTAAAATGAAATTGAATGTAAAATCTGAAATACCGCTACATACGCACTGTGTTCTGGTAGTAGCTGTAGTCGCCCAGATGCATCGAGTGTACGAAGTGGTCGGTTATACGTCAAATACTAACTTGGCGAGCTTGGTTGTATATCAAAGAGCGCCTCCAAAAAACAAGTAAACGACAGTGGCGCATACAGAGGTAAAATGTAGTACATGTGGAATTTAAAAAACAAATTGGATTTGTAATAAATTACATTTAAAATACATAGTTTATGAGAATAAAGGAATTTTTGTAGGAACAAGGGTGCCAGACGTGAACTGGATCATAATGTATAAAGAAATTATTCAATTTCTAAAAAGCCTTAAAAGCGTATGGCACTGGATCCCTTGACAGGCAATGATTTATTACTTTGCATCGAATATGATCCTACATTGATCGAATTTATAGTGTTAAATACCTTTTCTCGAAAATTATGTAAAATAAATATTTTTTTTGGTAAATTATTAACAACTTTATTATGAGAAGAAACAACAATTAATAAAATTGTAAGGTGTCCAAAGTAAAAATAAAAAAAATTAAAAAATAAAATTTAATAAAAAAATTAAAAATTGTTAAATATCTTATACACATAGTGAAAATTGGTTATAACGACATTGCTTTATGCGACATATTGGATATAACGACGGAATTTGGAAGTTCCGATTTAATCCTATAGAAATACCATATTGAAAACATTGTTTACTACGACACCGTTTACAACGACATTTCGGATTTAGCGACGCGCTTTTTTATACATTTATTATACCAAAGAATCTGTCAGTTATAACGACCAATACAGCCTTAAAACCAATGGACCGCTCATCCGCCCGCCCTGCCGGCATCCATGCTTTTGACACCAGTTAGTACATTTGAGACAAATTACGGCTTATCTACACATACAGTTATTTTTTATTTTATATGCATTAATTACCACTTTCTATCACAATGTCGAAGAGAAAAGTGTTTCATAAAGAAGAAAAATCACCTACAGGGTGTTTGTAAATAAATGCGAAATATTTTATCGGGTGGTTGCCGAAGTTATTTTGTGAAAAAAAATTCATATAAACGTAGGTCGAAATATACTTCGTTTCCGAGATACAGAGTGTTTAAATTTTAATATTTTATTTATTTTTATTACTTATTTCAAAGAGTTTTAAAGATATTGACTTGAAATTAGAAAAGCGCTTTGGAGAGCTATTGGATGTACATTTTTTGGGGTGATCCGAATATTTCTACTTACATCAGTGACATTCGTGCGAGAATGCCAGAACTTTTTTTAATAAAAACAAATGGTATGCCACTGACTTTTTCCCGTTTTGATATTTTTTTGGAAATCTGCTATTAATTATGAATGAAATTGGTCTCTTCAATTTTTTTCGTAGGATGCACTGTTTTTGTGGAAAAAAATAAAACATAATTTTAATGTAGGTTTTGTTAATCTTTTATTTAAAGGTGCAAGTATAAATATTCGGATTACCCCAAAAAATGTACATTTATCCCTCCAAAGCATTTTTCAAATTTTGAGTCAATATCTTTAAACCTCTGAAATAATTAATAAAAATAAATAAAAAATTAAAATTTGAAACACTGCATCTCGGAAACGAAACATATTTCGACCCAAGTTTATATGAACTTTTTTTCACAAAATAACTTCAGCAACCACCCAATAAAATAATTCGCACTTTTTTGCGAACACCCTGTATGATATAGAGATTAAAAAAGCAAGCAATAGAATATAAATAAAGTCTCTATTCATAAACAATTCATTGAAAATGAAGCGCGCCAGATCTTAATAGCCATGAATTGTGGTTTCAAAAATCATGAGTTAACAATCTTGTCTACGATGTTAGATATTTTTTGCATACCTAGATTTAAGATCATTTGATAGAATTTTTAGGAAAATTTTTGAATTTAGGTTAGCTTTAAAATAAAGTAAATATACAATACAAACCATGGTTTATAATTTCACATCGCCAGATAATGGAAACAGTAGGTAACGAAAAATAAAAATATATCCAATATTCTAATATTGGAAATAAAAAATAGAACCATAAAAACCACCGGTCCGTGGATCGTGGAACAGGTGGAAGAGGGGCGGGTGGAAGAGGACATTACAGCTCTACATTTCACACCTGACGACCATTTTCTGATTTACTTCTTGTTTTCATATTTTTATTGGCAAAAACATGCAAATTCATCTGAAACTGGAGATGATGATGTCACCTTAGAAGTAATCGGAGTACTTCTGATCTATCACTAATTCTTAATTCCCAGTTTTCCAGATTGCTATATACTGATTTTTTAAATTTTTGGTAGATAAAACTGAAAGAATTTATGATTCTATGTTTCATGTTTTTTTCATTGCAAATACACAAATAAAACATTTATATAATAAAATAAACAGTGATAACCTAATGCGTTTTTGCAACAGAGGTATTAAGAAGAAATGGTGTCAGCTTTGATGAATATAAAGACAGTGGGCTTCCTTTGGTAAAAAGAAGATTTTTGTCCACTCAGGATCAGGAAATACTGTCATGCGATGTAATAGAAGACCGAACAAGACCTGTTTTTAAGGGATATTTTGCCGGGAATCCCCCATCTCCAATGCTCACTAGGGTCGACGCTAGGTAAGTTTCATTAAAATTCCCAAATCTTTTGTTCATTTTTTAAATATTTTTTTGTAGGAGTTTAATGTTGGAAGAGGAAAACACTTTGTTACACAAAGAAATAGCTCAACTTAAAAGACAAGTTAGTAAATTTCAGTGTTATGTCAAAACAAAATAAAGTTCATAATTTTTTTCAGGTGTCCGATCTCACAGCAACAAATGAGTTCCTCCTGGATCAAAATGCCACGTTAAGAGTATCTGGCAAACATAACGGTACAGTCAATGTTCCAGCTGTGACTATAACAAACACGAATACGCCGCCGCAACAGGTCAACAGGACGGTCATAGCGAGCGTCGCTACTGTCCCAGTTTCCCTCGCCACAGTTTCCACTTGCAATCCGGTGTCTGGAAATCATTCGGTCTCCATAGCCGGATGCCCCGCAGTCAGTATCGCGTCCCCCGCTCAACTCCTGGCCTCTAATCAGCAGATACTTGGTGAGTGTATTTTAATTTCATGTAGATGATGATGGCGGTTCTAAGTATGTAATTTATGTGAAATGTACTTGAAATTTTTAACTGATGTTATGTATAACTGTGTATTCCTTTCAGGCAGAAAAGTTTCTAATGAATTGGTACATTATACACAGAGTGTAACTTTGAATGGGGGTCTTATTTACTCCGAAGCTACCTTTGACATTTAAAAACACATCGAAAGTTTGTTTACTCAAATTCCATTTTGAAAACTTAACTTTTGTAACATTTTTTCTGAATTTTCATTCCCTACCACTAAACAGGCTAGTACAACCCCATACATTCCCGAGCGCAAGCCACAAACGTATTCCTAATTGGGAGCTATGGCATGCACTGTTGTCATACAGTGTAGGAAAGCGCCGATGGTGTATCACAAGTTACGTGAGAGCGATAAAGTAAGACATAGAAATCCATGCGATAGAGAAGGATGGCTATAATGAAGGCTTCTCTTTGTCACCGCCCGTTTTGCCCTTCCACAAATAAGATCCACTTGTTATTTGTGGAAGGGCGAAATGGGCGTTGACTATGATACGTAACTCACGTAACTTGTGATAGACCATCGGCGCTTTCCTACACTGTATATCATCTTTCTTGATTCGTATACATATTTTTTCATATCTTACACTATACAAAATAAATGCCACAATAAATTTTGCTAGAAAATTAAACTAAATAAAATACAACACTGCACTATACAAATTCTATTTCGATGCCAGTAAAAACAAATACTTCACTTAGAAGATGCCAAACTACCCGTCATATTACAAACACCTCACTTAAACCGATCAAATGGAAACTAAAATAAATTTCATATTCGTCCATTCCTGTTTTGCCGAAATTAACTTTAGCCGTTTGGTTTTTGCTCTCCGAATACCCTGATATTATATCACATTAGGTGGATTGATATTATATAGTTCACCTAAACAAGTCAGTGTCAGAGATCATTGACATTGGAATTTACGAGCTAAACAGCATGCTTTAAAAAAATTATAACAAATACTATTTATTACAAACTTAAAATGATTTAACAAATATATCAAATCATATAAGTATTTTTATTTATTTTTTTATGTGCAACAAAAACGATAAAACAAATTAGTTTTACTTGTAATCAATATACAATGCAAGAAGCATTCGCATAGTTAGACTATATGGCTATATAATTTTTTTTTTAAATGCTTGAAAATTTTTTTGACATTTCTTCGTTTGCAATTGGCAAAAACATATGGTGACTTTAAAATAACATGTAGCAAATTCATACAGAAACAATTTGAGTTTACAAAATTATTTTCCATTACCGTTTCTCTCTCAGCCACCCAGCTAGTTTCATACAGTTGGTTTAAAAAGATAACAATAGGAAACAATGATAAGCGCACACATACAACCGAGTATGGGGTTGCCTAGTAGCGGCGTAGACGAGAGTTTAAGTACAGTTAAAAAAAATGAATTATAAGTCGACTGTCTATTTTATCTAAAAAAAAAATTGTTTCAGATTAGTATTGTTATGAGAAAATTTCTAATTAAAAACAGGATGTATACCGATTAGAAAATCCAATCTAGAGATCCTGGAAATTCAAAGGTCTGGGGGACACCTGATAAGTTTCAAATTTCGGGATCAATCCTGAAGATCCTAAAATAACTCCGAAATAAAAATGTTTCTCTTTGGTCTTATTATTTATTACTTCAAACTGAGTAATAACGACCTTTAAATAATTTGAGAATAGTATGCAGAACGAATTTTCTTCAGCAGTAGCAGTTGCAACTAAAATCTGATCACATTTAAATGACAGCGACAACACATAGACAACCTATGTATAAGAGCATTCTTTAGTGCAATAATGAACATTGATTTGAATTTATGTAATTGAAAAAAGAATTATTTATAAAATGTTTTCTTGACAAAAAGCAAGATTTACCATTTTTTGCTTGAACAAATTATTTGCTCTTTTGCACCCAGAATTGATCCTTTATTATCTGAATTAATCAAGTTTCAAGATTGGAATCTAATCGAAAATTTTTTATCCTGAAATTTCCGGAATTGAATTCCTATTTCAAACACTGCACTTCATAATACCTATCTGGAGAACTGGAAATTATCTGTAAATATTGAAAATACATGATTAAATTTTTGTTTAATTATTTTAATTTTGTTTTTAAGGAAAAGATAGTAATAATTTATTTTGGACAATTTTCTTTTTTTATCCATACTTTTATTTTTAACTTAGGCTCTTCAAATTTTATTATTCATCAGGAAACAGATTTATCAGTATTAATATACAGGGTGTTTGTAAATAAGTGCAAAATATTTTAGGATGTGATTGCCGAAGTTATTTTGTGGAAAAAAGTTCATATACATAGATAAGGAGTGTTTCAATTTTAATTTTTTATGTATTTTTATTAATTATTTCAAAGAGTTTTAAAGACATTGACTTGAAATTTGGAAAAGGCTTTGGACGGATAAATGTGCATTTTTTGGGGTGATCTGAATATTTCTACTTGCACCGGTGGCATTCTTGCTAGAATATCACAACCTTTCTTAATAAATAAAATGGTACGCCACTGACTTTTTTTCCGTTTTGATATTTTTTTAGAAATCCATCATCAATTTTGAATGAAATTAATCTCTTCAATTTTTTTTCGTAGGATGCACCGTTTTTGAGGAAAAAAATAAAACATATTTTATTGCAAATTGTGTATTTTTAATTTCTATCGACACTCATTATCTAGTACAGGGTTCCTCAACCTGGGGTCCGCAGCATAATGACGCGGCTTAGAGTTTTACAGTAACATGCGGTGGAAAAAGTATTTACAGACAACCGAATATCGTAAATGTATCTGGACAGTAGGGCCTGACCATTTTATAGATATAGAAGCAAGTAAAATAAACCCTTGAGAATATTGCAAATAAAAGTATGATTATTGAAAGTGTTTTTTTTTCTTTTTTCTTTTAGGGTCCTCGAATCATTGTAAAGTAAAGCTATTGAAAAAGGTCGGGAAAGGCTGATCTAGTACGTTGCTGTCAATATTTCTAAATAAAAGACAACCATCAAATTTCGAGTCCATATCTGTAAGACTTTGAAATAATAAAAATAAATAAAAAATTAAAATTTAAACACGCTGTATCTCATATTTCGATCTATGTTTGTATGAACTTTTCACAAAATATTTCGGCAACCACCCCTTAAAATATTTCGCACTTATTTACAAACCCTCTGTATATGGATTTAATGTTTTTCCCTTGATGAAGTTCTTAAAAAGCGAAAAAATTAGTAATGATGGTTAGTGTAAAATGGAAATTGATATACATTCTCTTTTGGGTGGATACCTCTTTGTCACCGCCCGTTTTGCCCTTCCACAAATAAGATCCACTTCTTATTTGTGGAAGGGCGAAATGGGCGTTGACGATTAGACGCCTTCATTATAGCCATCCTTGTCTATCACATGGATTTCTATGGCTTACTTTATCGCTCTCACGTAACTTCTGATAGACCATNNNTCTGTGCTGTTTTTTCCAAGAAATTATCATTGGAAAATTGTTTTATTTTGAATTTCATGTGAATTTTGACATTTCCGGAGTCATTTTCCATTATATAATTTGCATTGCACAAATTTGTGATATTCTTTTAAACTAGACATAAAATAGAACTATTTGACTTAATTTTACTACACCATGTGATTCTTTTTAAGAAAATCTATCAATTTAATAAATATTTTCAGTTTAATTGTTCATACTTGGAATTAAATATTTTAAAACCGCTACTATGCTTTAAGATTTAATTTCGAATCAATATTTTTAAATTTGAAATAATTAATAAAAATATATAAAAAATTAAAATTTGAACACTCTGTATCTCGGAAACGAAGCATATTTCGACCTACGTTTATATGAAATTTTTAACACAAAATAACTGCGGCAACCACCCCCTAAAATATTTCGCACTTATTTACAAACCCCCTGTATATGGATTTAATGTTTTTCCCTTGATGAAGTTCTTAAAAACCGAAAAAATGAGTAAAGATGGTTATTGTAAAATGGAAATTGATATACATTCTCTTTTGAGTGGATACCAAACCATAAAAATTTGTCTGTCCAAGGGAGACGTCCTAATAGAAAATTGAATAAAAAGGTATGATTAAAAAATGGCCAAGCTTCCTTCTCTGGTGTCATTTACAATATGGAACAAATGTCACACAAGTGAATAAATTTTCAAAAAAAGCAGGAAGTTAAAACCAACTAGTAGCAGAAATCGAGATTTTTCGGTATCCAATCTTGCCACTTAATATTCACTGTAAAGTCCTAGTTTTAATAACGATATCGAATGTTATTCATATTAATGCCTGTTCAGAAAATAAAAAAAATAAAAAATTAGTGCACATCCTCTCAAAAGAGAGGTTGCCTAAAAGAAAGTTGTCTGTTAAGGGGCATATATTATGTAGACCTGAAATTATCGGAATTTTTTTGCGGAAATTTGGTATACACCCTATAAAAATTTTGTTGCCTCTTGCCATTGGACTGGTTTGTTTCCAAAATTCGCAGATACAAATTAGTCCAACCAAATTACACTTGGAGAAAAAAAAATTGTTACCTGGACATTTATAAGTGGAAATGGTAAAAAGGCTTATAATAAACCTATAAAAAATAAATGCGTGAGCAGGGGCGGCGGAGGGTTGATTTGGGGGGTTGAAAATTTGTGAAAAATTGTATAATTGAGATTTTTGGCGAAAGTTGATGTCGAACAAAAAAGTATCCAATACAAAAGTGTAGATCATGCAAATATCTACAACTTTTGTAGAGGTCGTTTTTTACATAACCTCAAATTTTCCGAGAAAATTGCGAAAAACAGTTTTTTTTTCTGATTTTTCGTTTTTTATTTTTCATTTCCGCAAAAATAATTTAATTTTGACGAAACTTGGTGAAAGTATACCTTTCGCTCTCTTAAATAACCTCAAATTTTTTTACATAACAAAATTAAGAAGTTTCTGAGATATTCATTTTTTTCGGCCTGAAACATTTTTTTCAAAGAAAAATTCTACTTAAAAAAATCATCGTACAGAGTTCCGCCAATAATCATTTTTTTCGTTTTGACATTTACTTTTTGGTGAAACAAAAAAATTTGTAATCACAGTTCAAAAACATGCTCAAAAATGCAAAAAAAAATAAAAGTGACTTGCAACAATGAATTTTTCAGTAATTGTTGATAATTTGTTTAAATTAAAAAACGTTCAACAACTGATTGCACTATTCAATTCTACGGAAAAAAATAAAAAAAAAACGTCTCATTGTTTCACCCAAAACTTTATTTTTGTACAGTATTGCTATAAACATCTAAGTCGAATTACAAATGCACAAATGATAAATTATCTCTGGATGATTTGAGATTTCAGCAATACATACTAGGTATTAACTGCAAAGTCTACTGTTGACGCGAAATCCGAAAACCCGAAATTTTACAAAATCGTTTTATTTCTTTTCTGACTTTATTTGAAAACGAATTTTAAATAAATTGCATATTTACATTGCCACTTTTTTCGCTCTATCCAATGGCGGCAACATTTTTGTAATCCGACGTTTCGTCTTCGAGGGGCCATCATCAAATTAATTTTTTTTAAATATATCGCTATTTTTTGAAAAAATTTAGTCATTTTTAATTCTGTATTAGATGATACTAATGTAATCACTTAAAAAGGTTTTTAGCTATCATTAAAAATTTTTCCTAAGTACGGCTCAGAACGCTTTCAAAATACCTCTATCTTTTGGAGGAAAGAGAGAGAGAGAGAGAGAGAGAGGAGAGAATAAAAATCAATACAGCACCATTTTTTTTAATCCATAATTTAAAAAGTTGTACCTAATAACAAAATAATAGGAATTTATGAAATATTTTATTATTTCTAATTAGTATTGCTAACAGTAGTACAAAATTGTTGGATATATTGTGCGGTATTGACTTTTATACTGTTGTGACTTCATCCAATAGATATTTTGAAAGCGTTTAGAGCCGTACTCAGGAAAAATTTTAAATTATAGGGAAAACAAGCTAAAAACTTTTGAAGCGATTACAATAGTAATATCCTCTCAATCAGAATTAAAAATGACGAGATTTTGTCATAAAAATAGCAGCGACGTAATTAAAAAAATTAACCCCTTGATGGCCCCTCGAAGACGAAACATCGGATTGCAAAAATGTTGACGCCATTATATAGAGCGAAAAAAGTGGCATTGTAAATATGTAATTTATTTTAAAATTCGTTTTCAAATAAAGCCAGAAAAAATTAAATAAATAGTTTTGGGTCAAACAATGACAGTTTTTTTTAAATTTTTTCCGTAGAATTGAATGGTGTAATCAGTTTTTGAACGTTTTTTAATTTAAACAAATTATCAACAATTACTGAAAAATTCATTGTGCAAGTCACTTATTTTTTTGCATTTTTGAGCATGTTTTTGAACTGTGATTACAAATTTATGTGGAAATGAGAAATAAAAAACAAAAAATCAGAAAAAACCTGTTTTTCGCATTTTTCTCGGAAATTTTGAGGTTATGTTAAAAAGTGACCTCTACAAAAGTTGTAGATTTTCGCATGATCTACTACTTTCGTATTAGATACTCTTTTGTTTGACGTCAACTTTCGCCAGAAATCCCAATGATACAATTTTTCATAACTTTTCAACCCCCCAAATCAACCCTCCGCCGTCCCTGCTCACGCATTTATTTTTTTTCGTTTATTATAAGCCCCTTTACCATTTCCACTTACGAAAGTCCAGGTAACAATTTTCTTTTTTTTTTCCTCTAAATGAGTTATTTTGATCGGTCTAAATAATATATTCGAGTTTTCAATGACCATTATTAATAAACGAAGGTCTTTGTACAGTCAAGATTTTCACAATAAATAATTTTGCCACAGTTACGACAAACCCTACGCCACAGCTGGCCATTGCCAACAGCAACCAGGCGCAGCTAGCCATCGCACAACAAAACCTGGCCAACAATTTAGCCCAACAGGCGCAACCCCAACTAACCTCGCAGGCCCAGCAACTGGCACTCGCCACAACCACCCAACAGTTGACTTCTCAAGCCCAGCACATGGCCAACCAGCAGCTGGCCCTAGCCAGCACCCCTCAGCAGCTCACCTCCCAACCCCAACAGCTGACTCTGGCCAATAACCCCCAAACACACCAACAGCTGAACCAGCAACTGTCCTCCCAAGCTCAACAGCTAGCCAATCAGCAGCTGAACTCGCAGGCCCAACAGCTGGCCAATCAACAGCTGACATCTCAAGCTCAACAATTGGCTCTCGCGAATACAACTCAACAATTAACGTCCCAAGCTCAACAGTTGGCCCTGGCCAATACAACTCAACAGTTGACCTCACAAGCGCAGCAACTCGCACTGGCTAATACTCCACAGCAGTTGGCAGTGGCTAATGTTCCACAACAGTTAGCTCTAGCCAGCACCAATCAGCAGCTATTAGCGCAGCAAAACTTGGCTTCCAGCCAACAAATGCAGGAAATGCACAGGAACAGTCAGATGAATGCCATTAATACGTCGCAGGCTATAGCCATGTCGAATGCGTCGCAGCCCATGGTGTCTTATCCGATTATGACTCAAAGCATAAACCACGCACTGACGCATTGATTCAGACAGTAGTTGTGTTAAGTGCGATCAACTTTTTTACAGAAGTAGTTTGAGTTATTCCACATAATTTATATTTAATTTAAATCAATTGGGTACCAGTATTTAAAAAGTTTTGTGAAGGGACAAAAATGTGAGTTTTGCAGTTTGTGATTTGTTTCCAATATTTTACGAAGCAAGTCATGAATGGATATGTCCTAAATGTGGTTGTGAAAAGAAGAATGTCCGATACGGATTTTGTAGTGGTTGCTTTTATTTTTATAAGGGAAAAAAATATCGGATGAATTATTTTTGCTTATAGTAGCGAGACAATTTTTTCGTGGACAAAAAAATTATCTTCAGTTGGTATTAAATGTGTGAAAAGTATTCTGGATACTTGAACATTAGAAAAGTACAGCTGTGGACAATAAAAAGTTTCCTGCCCAAACCGATTGCAGCCATGAAAAAACCTTATTAAGCGTTAAACATTTCTAGTCCAGTACGGTACAATAAGACGAGTTGGTTTTTGAAAATTTACTTAAATAGACAGTTTTAATTTGTAGAAAAACTAAACAAATTGATAAAATTTAAAAATATTAAATTTTGCCCCTTCACATAATAATTATTGTATGTAATTAAAATTACAAGTATACATTCCTAGAGTTGTAATCTTAAAAGTATTTTTGTATTCCTGGTACCCAATTTATAAATGTAGCCTCAGTTTGTTTCTTAAAATAAAATTTAGTTTCTAGTTTAGTTTATCAATTCAATAAAGTGTTTTGTTTGTATTTTTTATTTTCGTTTTTTTTGAGTTTGAATCAACAAATAACTATTTACATAAATGTAGATTAGACTGGGTGGGTAAGAAATTGTTGCCACAACGTATGTAGGTATTTAAACGACTTAATATTGGTGGCAATAAAATTCAAACTGTTCTAGAATATCTTAACATATTAAACAAGTAAATAATTAATTGTATGTGATGTAAAGACTTTGATAATCGAACTAGGGTATTCTTTTTCAGCTTTTTGTCCGTTTTTATTTATGCAGTTAGTATCTATGAAAGAATATTGTTTTCAAAACATTTGTATATACATTGGAAATAAATTATTTATGTGATATGTATGTTGTTTTTTTTAGAAACACTACAGGGTGTTTCTAAAATAGGGTTCCAAACTTCTGTTGCGTTTATAACTCATTAATGTAAGCCAAAAAGTTCCTGTTAACATATGCCCTAAAACGCACCCTTAGGAAGTTATATGCCCTTAAAAGGGGTCAAACAAAACTGTTTTTTTTTCTGTTATTGAGTAAACGGTCGCAAATAAATAGAAAAAAATTTATGGGTCTTACATAACTTTTTACGTTAAATAACATGGGCTACTCCGTTTTTCGACATGCAAATCATATGTGTCCCATTTAGGTTGGTGAAGGGGGTTTTTGGCCCGTAATTTTTTTTATTTCAATTTTTTTACAATTTTCTCTACAGATTTATAAAATCTTAACAGTTTTACGTAAAAAATATTATCTTTGTCCAAATCGATATTTCCAATGGTTTTCGAGTAAATTGAGTTTGAAAATTACTCTGCTCTTTAAGTTATTAGGCCAAAAATTACAAAAATCTGTTTACCATGGCAAATAAAAGACTGACGTTGCCACAACGCTTAACAATTTAAGTTATTGATAAACTGTCAATTGAGCTTTGCAGTGTTTAATTAGTAAAAG